>NW_024067819.1:300000-489597 GCF_009389715.1 Phoenix dactylifera | reverse complement strand
CTATTCTAAGACGCTTACTTGACGTGTACATTATTAAAGGTGTGATAACTAGTAGATGTATTGCTCAATTGTCCATTCATTACAGTAAACATTCATATGATATCACAAACATTCTTTATTGAAATTCATAACCGGTTCATGGCAAAAGGCTATGAAAATTACATTCAATAGAATATAGGACAATAGTGACAATCACTCAAGATAACTATATGAGAATTGAAAACAAGTTTGAGATTTCTAAAGCTAGAACTGGAAAGTGATCTTCCATCTCCAACATTCAGAAATCTCTCGCTGTTTTCAAATCTCTCATTGACCTGAAATCCTTGCAACGAATTGCATATATTAAACGGACTTCCAGTATCTAATACCCAGGTCGAATTATCACATATAGAGAAATTAAAAGGTGTTATCATATAAATACCTTGATCAGCAACTGATTGCCCTTTTCTCTTTCTAGCCTTTCGGGTCAAATGAGGTAAGGTACTGAGGATAATTCCTCTTCCAATGCCCCTGCTTCTTACAATAGAAGAATTCTACCTGACTTTGGTCATTTTAATCCTTTTGGTCTGACTATGCTGAGTTTTCAGCTTTCTATACCAATTATTGAAGTTGGGACCAGTCAACTTGTCATTATCCAATAATGAGCGAAGTGACAAACTTGTGGCATTCTATAAAAGAAATTTGGCTATTAGTATATGAATTGACTAAAACATAGTAGACTTGGACTTTAGTCTAAAGATACTCCAACTATTTTATACAAATTGGTAGCTCTACCTCCAATTCGAAAAATTACTCCTAATTCTTTAGTGGGCACTAGAACCAATAGATCGCTTATAGCCGAGTGTGGCTCGGCTAACCCATATGCATCTATTGGTAGGTTCTAAACCAGTTGCTTCACCAAGCAACTTCCAGTGATAATTTTGCCCTAGGTTCTTCGGCAAGCGTGTGGCGCCTCCACCGAATACCCTAGTCAGGTCCAACCATTAAATGATAGGGTTAAGTCTAATCAACTAATAGACGATCAAGTCCGAGTGTGGCTCGGCTCACCTGACCGCCTATTGAAGGTACACTTAACTCATCATATATTGAATGACAATTTCAATGCTTGATAAGTGACGTGTCGCGCCTCCAATAATTATCAAAACATTGGACCCATTATACCCAACTTAATGGGAGGCTATGACCTAGTTATCCCTATAACCATTTCATTTTAAGGGCCTAATAATTTTAGAGAATTTCATAAGTAGGATAGATAAGAAGATCTGGTTAGTCTAATTTCTTCCATTGACTTCACCAAATCAGATTAGACTGAAATCGGTTAAACACCTAAATCAGTCAAACTGATTTTTCTTATAGGCATGGGCTAACTCGAATCATTAAGTGATCAAATCAAAATGTGATTGACCATGTCGGCCAGGTAAGTGAGATCGGTGGAAGGGATATGCCATAACTCGATAAAGACGATCAGTACGAGTAGCTCCCAATTAAAAACCACCGGTTAAAACTGCCAAACTTACCTTAGACACCGACTGGTTAATCAATTTCAATTTGATTACTCAAATGACTCAGGCTACACCTCTGAGCCTAAATCAAGTTCCATCTTGGTCTAATCAAAGATATGGATTGATCCATCTACACTATTATAAATTGACCTAGAATTTTCTTGACCTAATCTAGTTACTACTTAATTAGATTTGATCAATTAATTCTATTAGTCCATAAATTATTCTAATCTTAGGTCAACCCAATCCTAAGAACTTGATTCAAGCTAACCCATATGCCCAAAGAATTATGCAATGTCAATTAGTTGAGTACAATTCTATTTCATAACACTTAATTCTCAATTAAGTATAGACTTATGAAAGTTTTGATCATTGCATATTTCTTTTTAATTACATATTAATTACAATCTTTCAGTTCTTAAAACATATTTTCATATCTGAGTTTTTATAATTAATCACATGTAATCAGATTTAATTCAGTTTAAGTCATTATGTTTTATGTTCATGGCATCACATATACATAACAACATGAATGAATAACAAACTACATACATCTTATATATTTAATTTTTTTTTACTTTTATTTTCAAATCTGATTTGTTCATTAAATCAGAGATATATGAATCATAAACTTTATTTAGATCTAATCTAAACAATATTATGATTTCAGATTTATTTATGTTACAAATCTTAACACAAACATGCATCATATGCATCCAAATTTAGATCTAGTTAATCATGCATAATCAGGCAATTAAATCAATCATAAAAATACTTTAGATCTAATCTAAGCATGCTCATGATTTCAGATTTAATTACAAAAATTAAAATATAAAAGTTTAAACATGAACCTGGCTCTGATACCACTGAAAGTGGATCCTAGTTTCTTCGTTGTTAAGCATGCTGATTTTTTTTTTAAAAAAAATCATAGCTGAACCTGATCGGATTGCCTACGTACCCCTTCATAAGGGGGATCAAGCCATACATAGTTCTTTTTAAGTTTTAAAACGCAGCAAAAAAATCGAATCAAATAATTTAATTCATGCATGTTACAAGATCAAATCTAGAAATCAGCACCTTAAGAACACATAGGATTATGCCGGAATCGTTTAAACAATTATGCTAAAACTTTCATGCATGATTAACTATCAGATCTGAAACTTAAAAACTCTATTCTAATTAATCTCCGAATATCCATTGAAATGGATTCTGGAGATATCTCCGTGAGGAGCCCCAAAGAGGGTAAAACCTCGGGGAATCGGACCTAGATCTTGACACCATAATAAAGATTAATGTAGGATTAATACCTTTTATGATGGATGAAACTTGTATATATGATCCTCGACATCGCAGCCATGCATACGAATGGCCTCTACGAGAAGTCCATGCGAAGTTCCTGAAGAGATCCAATCCTGCGGAAGTGCTAGTTTGTGCAGAATTTCTTGAGGCTGAAATTTGATCTTCCCAATGCTATCACTTTTGATCCGCCTCTTGGAATAACTTGGAGGAAAGGTTTAAAGGGATTGAAGAGGACTTAGATCTGATCTAAAAACTCCTATCAGGGACCCCTAAACTAATGGTGCGATGGACTAGATGAGGAAGAAGTCAGCTAGATTGAATGCAGAATTTTTTCATGCATGAACTAGGGTTCCTCTCTTTTCTTTTCCCTTTTTTCTTCTTCTTTTTCTCTCTTTTTTCCTTGAATTCGACCACCAGCTGATGGAGGTCCTTTTAATGTTGCTATCTTCTCTAACTTCATGCCAACCATCCATATTTGTGGAGGATTTTGTGGGGTTTTGAATTTTGAATTCAAAATTCAAGGTCATGTGCCATTACATGATGAAGCTTGATCTAATCTAAACCATTCATCATGTTGCCACTTTTCTCTTTCAATTTAGAAATTCCCATGCCCCCAATCAGATTAGAGGGTCACGTGGTGATTTGTGGTGATTAAATTCGAAATTCAACCTTAATTAGAAGTGAGATAAAGATAAGGATGACATATGCCATGAAGAGAGAGAATTGATCTTATCCAATTCTTTTCATGAATTTATCTCTCTATTTCGACCCATCTATGATGAAAGAGGTCTCTGATGTTGCCAAGTTCCATGCACCATTAAATAAATTAAATTAATTTTTAATCATATTAAAATTAATTTATGGCGCCATGCATGGATATGGACAAGTGGATTTCAAGATCCGAACAGTTTCAGATCAAACTCATTTAATTTAATTAAATCCTAATAATTAGAATGATCCAATTACCATGGGTTGAACCTAATCCAATTAGGTCAATCCCTAATTAAGCACAAATTTAATCTAATTTGATTTGGTCAACCTAAGTCCTCTTGATTCAGACCTAATCCAATCAGGTCAAAATCCTGATTGAGCCCAGAATTGAATCTAATTCAATTTGGCTCATCCTTAGTCTAATTACTCCATTCCAATTGAGTTCATTAGCAATCTAATTACTAATTAATCCTCCGATAATTACTTTAATTATTTTATAAGATAATTTGCCAATCGAATTGACCAAATTACCCCTGAATGATTCTTCATCATTCATCAGCCTTCTTGATCAATCAGGAATCTTCTATGCGTGTGACCACATAGGTTCGAACCTAAGCCGATAGTATAGGAACGACTTTCTACACTAATCATGTGACCATCTAGCAATGGTACTCGACGTCCGGATAGGCCGAATATATGCGAAGCAAATATTCTGGAACCCTGAACTATGGTTACTGTATAATTCAATCCCTTTGACTCCTAATGCCAGGATGACTTAGAGCTCACTGTCAACCCTATAATTAGTACATCTATTATGTGATTAACTTTAGATATCCCGTGACTCCTCACTGGGATTACCCTGGCTAAGATTTTACTAAATTAATCACAAGACATTATCTCCTGTTTCCAGGAGGGGTCAATTCCATCTCGACTTACAACTGACTATGCAAGTACTTCACTGCACCCAGTGACCTTCCGTCACTGAATTAGAAATTCAGGTAGTCCGGTACCAAAGTACAATGAGTTGCTTGCTAGTCTCAAGTTGCGGTCTCAGGTCAGAGGGCCAAACTTATACCCATATCCACTTAGAACATCTCTTGACAGTAGAGCATTCGGAAATTGGTCACGTTCAGCGAAATGTACTCCTATACTTCACCTGTGTGGCATACCAGTGTCTCCACACTCCTTGGTTAAGAGGACAACCAACGTATATGTCACACAATGACCTAATCTTGATAATGCTGTCGTCCTTGTAACAACATATCATTTGGTCGCGAACTAGTTTAAAGACTTGAAGATAAATCCTCCTTTATCATTAATAAGTCCTAAGAACTTCATCATATAAGAGTTATTTGAAGATGTAAAATAATGAATAATGCCAAAAAATACTTTATTGATTTGTCAATTCATTTAATCATCACATGCTGACGATTGACATTTAGGATACAATTCCCAACAGGATCCTCTCTTGCTCTAGCACTATTTTCAGTTTTCTATGCCAATTATTGAAATTTGGACCAGTCTGAAAGAGTAGATGCCCTATAAGCAATCATTTGATAGGTTTCTCTTTGTAATCCTCCAAATCATGTACTTTGACACTTGATATATATCAATAAAGGCATTGGTGTTTCATCATTTGCTGCTTATCTGTTTTATTATTGGATGATGAACCCCATAAATTAGGACATTGGTTTTAGGGTTATGATGAGATCATACCAGTGAGACCTAAAATCCTAAAATCCTAATTTAGAATATTCCCAGTCAAATTGGTATATTGAGTCGGGGATCAATATTACCGGAAAGACTGGCACATCTTATGTATGCTCAATGTAGAGGGTGATTGATCTCACAATCACTTGTGTGAGACACTAATACAAAGATGTGGGTGCTCATTAGAGGAATGAGTTCACTGAAATGACCAGCCATGAGAACATCTTATGGATTCTTACTTAATTATCAAAAGATGGTTCTCATAGTGGGAGTTGTGCAAGTGATCCTTAGACCTGAGATCACCATGGTACCTTGTGCACTTGAAGCTATGTTTTGGTTTACCCTCATTCACGACATTGCGTTGTGTACGGGGTATTCTGGATATGGTGGATTTTGTACGAAGGTTGTGAGTAGGTCAACAAGGAATCAGTCACTTCTAGTAAGAGAAGGTAACATCCTACTTACTCTAATCTTATGATGATTCAAGAAGCCTTTGATCAAAGCAAAATGAATATTAGAAAGAGTTTCTAATGTTTCATTGTTTGAATTATCATATAAAAGATTGAGAGAGACATGAATAAGTGATTGAGTTTGATATTGATCCATACTCGAGCACTTATTCAGGATGTAGTATGACTGAGGGATTGAATTGCACAGTAACTTTCCACTGAAGGGTATGTTTGGATTTGTCCAATACATTCCTCATCTTCCGGGTAGACATGATACGTTGCTAGACGTCAATCATGTCTTGTGGGTTGATCGGATCAAAGAGTTTGATTAGATCAAAGCATCAGAAAGGTTCTGATTGCTAAGTCAGGTTTAGCACTAAATTGAACCTAAATTGGATTAGAGGTATTCTAATCAGGTTAGGTCAACTTGCACCTGCACCTACTGCTGGCTAAGATAAGGAACCCAATGGGTCACACACAAGGGAATTGATCAAGGGTCTAATTGGATTAGATCATGTTTGCAAGATGAACATGCTAGCACGTGTTGCAAACCCTAGCTCCTGATTCAAATTAAATTCGAATATGATTCTTAGATTAGGTTGATCTAATATGATTAGATCATGACCTAATATGGGTTAGCCAAGAGTTGAAACCCATTTGGCTTTAATTAGACCTGATTTGATTAGGTTTAATGTTTTCTTTAAGTTGGTTAAACCCAATTGGATTGGGTTTGATAGGGCCTTCACTTCTGGACCATTGGATCGCTTCCTGGATGAAGGATCTGGTCCACTGGTTGGCGCCTTCATCTGGACCATTGGATGGCTTCCTGGATGAAGGATCTGGTCCACTGGTTAGCGCCTGAATCTGGACCACTGGATGGCTCTCTGGATGAAAGATCTGGACCGTTGCTCAGCGCCTGAATCTGGACCACTGGATGGCTCTCTGGATGAAAGATCTGGACCGTTGCTCAGCGCCTGAATCTGGACCATCGGTGATGGCATCTTGCTTCTGGACCATTGGATGGCACCCTGGATGATGATGCCTTGATCTGGACCATTAGATGGCCTAGATCTGGACCATTGGCTTTGGTTCACTGCATTTGGGCCCTTGGATCATCAGGATTTAAGAGGGAGATGTGAGAAAGAAGTTGATACACCCTTCTCCTTAGCACCCCATCATGATGGGATGCATCTCTTGGCACATGCCTCATCATGATGAGGTGTGTGGATGGGATGCATCCCTTTATGATGCATCCCTCCATCTCTTATAAATAAGGAGGTGCCTTGGGGTTCTAAAGATCATCCAAGAAAAAGCTCTCCTTCTCTCTCCCTTATCCCTTCTTTCTTACAAGCCTCTCTCTTTTGTCCTAACCCAAGACAAGAGGGTCTTCTTTAGGACAAAAAGGCTAGTGAATGTTTTAGAGGTAGAAAGGAAGAAGAAGTGAAAAAATCAGCCAATTAAATCCTTTGGAAGGATTGAACAATTAGAATCAAGTTTTGGTGGAGCTAGAGTCTTGAACCCATTCCTGTGTGGATCAACATCGGAGGGTGAACATTTGGGCACCTTAGGACATCTTCAGACATATTGGATATAGCGTGATAGGTATTCTTCTATACCAAGATTATATTTTCTACATTATTTGGTTATACTATTAAGGTGATCTTGGCTTATTAGGGTTTCATATAATGGGTTTTATAAGAAAATTTTATAATCCCGTATCTTCCGCTGCGCCCTAGGGCACTGGGAAACCCAACAGTGGTATCAGAGCCACCCTTAATCAGTTTAACCAAATGATAATACATGCTATTATCTTGATGCTATGAGATAGCTAGGTTGTTTGTATGCATGATTAGTTTATGCTATGAGATAGTGTTATATTCATGTTGTAGCACAGTATAATTGCTAGTACTAAATTATAGAATGTGCAATGAGACCAATATAGTAGTATGAAAACTTTGGGCTGACCCATTCTGGAACAATCGACTCAGTTGGTGTCTAGGAAGGAAGCCACAGGTGGTTACTTAATTAGGACCTCACTCTCTGAGTGAGGGGTGCCTCCCACCTGCTTTCCTGGCCAATTATTTGATTGTCCTTTATGGTTGAGCTTAATGTTAGTAAGATACTACTATTTGAAAGCCCTCACTAAATTCATAATTAAGTCGTAGTGTTAATTGCTTTAAGCTGAGCCATTCTGAATCAATTGACTAAGTTGGTGTCTAGGAAAGAGGCTACAGGTGGTTATTTAATTAGGACCTTACTAAGTAAGGAGAGCCTCCCATCTGCTTACCTGGCCAACTATTTGATTGACCTCCATGGAAAAGCTAATTGCTGATATAACACTATAAAGGTCCTTCCTTCATGCTTAGATATTATTATGTCAATATCTACGCTAGCTTGTTGTGATTCCCACAAGGCTAGTATTAGGGATTGATATTGTAATATCTTGGTGCATATGATGCATATGGCATATTTTAATATGTTGCCTTGTTGTGATTCCCACAAGGGCAGCATTATTCAAATATGACTGTATAAAAATGAAGGGTTTGACTTAACTAGACACAATAGTTTGTTGTGATTCCCACAAGACTATATGTGTGCTAGAGGACAGAATAAAGTTGGGAATTGCATGGGATGCAATTGGAAAGAGTTTCCTACCTTTGAACTTATAAGGGCTTGTTGTGATTCCCACAAGGTCTTTTATAAGGAATTTGGATCTCAACCCCACTAAGAAAATTAGTATTTTCTCGTTCATCATACTTGAGGGTTATGATATTCGATAAAAATAGTGGGAGTAACAATTAGATAAAAGTCCTTGTCTGATTGAATACATGTCATCATGATTGGTCTGCTTATATTAGTGTTCTTTGTAATTATAGATTAATTCTGCAAAAATGGCATCTTCACTCTCACTTAGAGGTATCTTAGATACAAACAAATTGACTGGTCCCAACTATGTGGATTGGTTGAGGAATTTAAAGATTGTTCTCACACAAGAAAAACTTTCCTACATTCTTGAAACCCCTGACCTAGGGTCAGCAGGGGAAGATGCAACTGAGGAGGAATTGGCCACATATCGTATGTGGAAAAATGACAGTTTGACTGTCAAATGTATCATGCTTGCTTCTATGAATAATGAATTGCAGAGGCAGCATGATAGCATGGATACTCACTCCATACTCCTTAACTTAAAGGAGTTATATGGTGAGCAGAGCAGAACTGCTAGATATGAGATATCTAAACAGTTGTTCCGTGCTAGAATGATCGAGGGATCGTCTGTGCAAGACCACTGTTTAAAGGTTATAGACTTAATCACTCGATTAAGTCAACTTGGTTTTGCTATGGACAGTGAGCTCAGTCAGGATTTGATCCTGCAATCACTACCCGACTCATTCTCGCAGTTTGTCGTGAATTATCACATGAACAAACTGAATTCCTCCCTGCCTGAGCTTCTAAATATGCTGAAAACAGCAGAGTCTCACATCAAGAAGGACAAGGGTCCGATCCTTCTTGTTGGTGAGAGCTCAAAGAAGAAGTCCGGGCAACAAGGGTTCAAAGAAAAAACTAAATCCTAAGAGTCGCATCAAAAAGAAGAAGGGAAAGAAAATCTCTGGACCCGGTACCTGTTTTCATTGCGGCAAGATGGGGCATTGGAAAGAAACTGCAAGAGCTTTCTTGCAAGTGTAAAGCCTGATGCAAAGTGTTGCATCAAAGGTATGTTTTTATTACATGCCAATATGACATTAAGTTCTTCTGATTCTAATTCATGGGTATTGGATACCGGTTGTGGTTCTCACATATGCAAATCTTTGCATGGATTGCAGAAAATTAGAAGTCTGAAGAAAGGTGACTTTGAGCTATATGGCGCTGGAGGAGAATCCATCCAGGCTGAAGTTGTTGGCACCTACATACTAGAGCTACCCTCCGGAAAGTTCTTGAAGCTAGAAGACTATTATTTTATGCCAAATATCATTAGAAATGTAATTTCAATTCCTTTGTTGCTTAAGAAAGGATTCGAAATAAATGGAAAGAGCAATGGTTGCTTTATTTCTTTATCTAATGAGTATTATTGTCATGGCACTATAGAAAATGGTCTTTTAGTATTATGTCTTAAATAATGTTATGTTTCATATTGGCAAAGATAATAAAAGAAAAAGAGAGAATATTAATAATACCCTCCTCTGGCAATTACCGATTTGGTCATATTAGTGAGACAAGGTTACACAAGTTGTATAAAGAAAATTCTTTGATCCTTATGATTTTCAATATTAGGAATTTGTGAATCTTGTCTTATGGGTAAAATGACTAAGTCTCCATTCTCGGGACATGGAGAAAGGGCAAGTAAGTTATTAGAACTCGTACACACTGATGTTGTGGTCCTATATCAACTCCAGCTAGAGGTGGATACTCTTACTTCATCACATTTATTGATGACTTATCAAGGTTCGGTTTTGTATATCTAATAAAAAATAAATCCGAAGCCTTTGATAAATTTAAAGAGTATCAAAGTATGGTCGAAAAACAAACTGGAAAGTGTATTAAAATCCTTCGATCTGATCGAGGAGGAGAATACCTTTCTAGTGAATTTTTAGACTATCTTAAATTAAAGGGTATTGTCAGGATCAAGCGCTACCATTACACAAAACCCGCAGGTGTTAGTGAAGGTGCAACTTTATTTCCTTAAACTAGCGCAAGGGCCCATAGCGCCACGAGTCGACTCCGACCATGCCTCGCCCAACTCCGGACTCCGACAGGGGCCTCGCCAGTGGGTTCAGGGACCCCCTAGTGGTATAACCCACCCTACTCCTCCAGCGCATCCACTTGGTAGGCGGCGGGACTGACTCGGCCCTCCAGGCCTCCGCCAACGTTGACTCGGCCCTCAGGCCTCCGCCAACAATCCCCCCTCCCCAACGTGATGCCTGGGTTTCGAACTCGAGACCTATGGCTCTGATACCAATTGTCAGGATCAAGCGCTACCATTACACCAAAACCCGCAGGTGTTAGTGAAGGTGCAACTTATTTTCCTTAAACTAGCGCAAGGGCCCATAGCGCCACGAGTCGACTCCGACCAAGCCTCGCCCAACTCCGGACTCCGACAGGGCCTCGCCAGTGGGTTCAGGGACCCCCTAGTGGTATACCCACCCTACTCTCCAGCGCATCCACGTTGGTAGGCGGCGGGACTGGACTCGGCCTCCAGGCCTCCGCCAACGTTGACTCGGCCCCTCAGGCCTCCGCCAACAGGTATACTATCTGAATGGACACCTCCATATACGCCACAATTAAATGGTGTAGCTGAAAGAAGGAATCGTACTTATTAGATATGGTACGGTCCATGATGTGCTTCACAAATCTTCCAATTTCTTCTGGGGACATGTCCTAGAAACTGCTGCATTAGTATTAAATAGAGTACCATCTAAGTCTGTATCTAGCATCCATATGAGATATGGAAAGGAAAGAAACCTAATCTAAGTATTTAAGATATGGGGTTGTCATGCTTATGTCAAAAGAAATTTTGGATATCCGCTAAGTACTAGATCGGACAAGTGTACATTTGTAGGTTATCCTAAAGACAGTTTAGGATATATCTTCTATGATCCTACCGAACAAAAGGTATTTGTTGCTAGGCATGCCACTTTCTTGGAAAAAGAGTTTTTCTTAGAAAAGGGCAAGGATAGAAGAATTGAACTTGATGAAGTTCAAGACCTACAAGGTGAGACACATAATAATCTCAACCAGATGTACCCATGGAAGAGGTACAGCCACTACACACTACTCCTCTCCGAAGGTCAGAAAGAGTGCGAAATGCACCTGAGAGGTATGGATTTATCATTGAGAATGATGAAGCCCACATCATTGATAACGATGACCCTCTGACCTATTCGGAAGCTGTCAAGAGTAGGGACTCTGACAGATGGCTGGACGCCATGAAATCCGAGATAGATTCTATATATACAAACCAAGTGTGGACTTTGGTTGATGCACCTGAGGGAGTGATTCCAATAGGGTGCAAATGGGTATACAAGAAGAAGATAGGAGCTGATGGCCAAGTAGAAACCTACAAGGCCAGGCTAGTGGCAAAAGGTTTCAGGCAAAAACAAGGTATTGATTATGATGAAACTTTTTCGCCAGTAGCTATGCTCAGATCTATTCGGATTATGCTTGCTATAGCTGCATACTATGATTATGAGATCTGGCAGATGGATGTCAAAACCGCCTTTCTTGATGGTCACCTTGAGGAAGAGGTTTATATGACACAGCCAGAGGAATTTGTCTCAAGAGGAGAGCAAATCAAGTATGTAGGCTTAAGAAATCCATTTATGGATTAAAGCAGGCATCTAGGAGTTGGAACATCCATTTTGACATGATAGTCAAAGAGTTGGCTTCATTAAAAATATAGATGAACCTTGTGTGTACAAGAAGACTAGTGGGAGTGCTATTGTCTTCTTGATATTATATGTGGACGATATATTGGTCATTGGAAATGATGTTCCAATGATGCAATCGGTCAAGACTTGGTTATCAAAGAAATTTTTCATGAAAGACTTGGGTGAAGCATCCTATATACTTGGTGTAAGGATCTATAGAGATAGATCTAAAAGGATGCTAGGTTTGTCCCAGTCTAGGTACATTGATAATGTGCTGAAGAGGTTCAGCATAGATGGAAGTAACAAAGGTTTCTTACCCATAGGACATGGCATACAACTCTCTAGGAAGATGTCTCCTAAGACATCTGAAGAGAGGAATAGAATGAGTTCTATTCCTATGCTTCGGCAGTAGGGGTCGATCATATATGCTATGTTATGTACCAGGCCTGATGTAGCTTATGCCTTGGGTATGGTAAGTAGATTTCAGGCAGATCCCGGGGAGGATCATTGGAAAATTGTGAAAAGTATTCTCAAATACTTGAGAAGGACTAGAGATGTTTTTCTGATTTATGGAGGATCAGAATTGAAACTAGAAGGCTATTCAGATTCTAGCTTTCAATCTGATCCAGATGATAGCAAGTCAATCTCTGGATAATCTTCACTTTGAATGGTAGAGCTGTGAGTTAGAAAAGTTCCAAACAGCAAACTGTAGCTAACTCAACTACTGAGGCAGAATACATAGCTGTTAGTGAAGCTGCTAAGAAAGCAGTCTGGATGAAGAGTTCATCACAGAGCTGGGTGTAGTTCCTGAGATTGCCGGACCAGTCCCCATTTTATTGCGATAACACTGGAGCTGTTGCACAGGCTAAGGAACCAAGGTCTCATCATAGATCCAAGCACATTTTAAGACGCTTCCACCTTGTTCGAGAGATAATCGAAAGACAAGACGTCAAGATGGAACGAGTAAACACAAAGAACAATATAGCAGACCCATTTACTAAAGCTCTACCACAGCAGCAATTCAATCGTTACCTCGATTGTATGGGGTTAAATATAAGGGCGATTGGCTTTAGTGCAAGTGGGAGATTGAAAGAGTAGATGCCCTATAAGCCAATCATTTGATAGGTTTCTCTTTGTAATCCTCCAAATCATGTACTTTGACACTTGATATATATCAATAAAGGCATTGTGTTTCATCATTTGCTGCTTATCTGTTTTATTATTGGATGATGAACCCCATAAATTAGGACATTGGTTTTAGGGTTATGATGAGATCATACCAGTGAGACCTAAAATCCTAAAATCCTAATTTAGAATATTCTCAGTCAAATTGGTATATTGAGTCGGGGATCAATATTACGGAAAGACTGGCACATCTTATGTATGCTTGATGTAGAGGGTGATTGATCTCACAATCATTGTGTGAGACACTAATACAAAGATGTGGGTGCTCATTAGAGGAATGAGTTCACTGAAATGACCAGCCATGAGAACATCATATGGATTCTTACTTAATTATCAAAAGATGGTTCTCATAGTGGGAGTTGTGCAAGTGATCCTTAGACCTGAGATCACCATGGTACCTTGTGCACTTAAAGCTATGTTTTGGTTTACCCTCATTCACGACATTGCATTGTGTACGGGGTATTCTGGATATGGTGGATTTTGTACGAAGGTTGTGAGTAGGTCAACAAGGAATCAGTCATTTTTAGTAAGAGAAGGTAACATCCTACTTACTCTAATCTTATGATGATTTAAGAAGCCTTTGATCAAAGCAAAATGAATATTAGAAAGAGTTTCTAATATTTCATTGTTTGAATTATCATATAAAAGATTGAGAGAGACATAAATAAGTGATTGAGTTTGATATTGATCCATACTCATGCACTTATTCAGGATGTAGTATGATTGAGGGATTGAATTGCACGGTAACTTGCCATTGAAGGGTATGTTTGGATTTGTCCAATACATTCCTCATCTTCCGGGTAGACATGATACGTTGCTAGACGTCAATCTTGTCTTGTGGGTTGATCAGATCAAAGAGTTTGATTAAATCAAAGCATCAGAAAGGTTCTGATTGCTAAGTCAGGTTTAGCACTAAATTGAACCTAAATTGGATTAGAGGTATTCTAATCAGGTTAGGTCAACTTGCACCTGCACCTACTGCTGGCTAAGATAAGGAACCCAATGGGTCACACACAAGGGGAATTGATCAAGGGTCTAATTGGATTAGATCATGTTTGCAAGATGAACATGCTAGCACGTGTTGCAAACCCTAGCTTCTGATTCAAATTAAATTCGAATCTGATTCTTAGGTTAGGTTGATCTAATATGATTAGATCATGACCTAATATGGGTTAGCCAAGAGTTGGAACCCATTTGGCTTTAATTAGACCTGATTTGATTAGGTTTAATTGTTTTCTTTAAGTTGGTTAAACCCAATTGGATTGGGTTTGATAGGGCTTTCACTTCTGGACCATTGGATCACTCCCTGGATGAAGGATCTGGTCCACTAGTTGGCGCCTTCATCTAGACCATTGGATGGTTTCCTGGATGAAGGATCTGGTCCACTGGTTGGCACCTTCATCTGGACCATTGGATGGATTTCTGGATGAAGAATCTGGACCATTGGTCAGCGCCTGAATCTGGACCACTGGATGGCTCTCTGGATGGAAGATCTGGACCGTTGCTCAGTGCCTGAATCTGGACCATCGGTGATGGCATCTTACTTCTGGACCATTGGATGGCACCCTGGATAATGATGCCTTGATCTGGACCATTAGATGGTGCTTAGATCTGGACCATTGGCTTTGGTTCACTGCATTTGGGCCCTTGGATCATCAGGATTTAAGAGGGAGACATGAGAAAGAAGTTGATACACCCTTCTCCTTAGCACCCCATCATGATGGGATGCCTCTCTTGGCACATGCCTCATCATGATGAGGTGTGTGATCCTTTATGATGCATCCCTCCATCTCTTATAAATAAGGAGGTGCCTTGGGGTTCTAAAAATCATCAAAGAAAAAAGTCTTTCCTTCTCTCTCCCTTATCCCTTCTTTCTTACAAGCCTCTCTCTTTTGTCCTAACCCAAGACAAGAGGGTCTTCTTTAGGACAAAAAGGCTAGTGAATGTTTTAGAGGTAGAAAGGAAGAAAGAAGTGAAGGAAAATCAGCCAATTAAATTCTTTGGAAGGATTGAACAACTAGAATCAAGTTTTGGTGCAGCTAGAGTCTTGAACCCATTCCTGTGTGGATCAACATCGGAGGGTGAACATTTGGGCACCTTAGGACATCTTTAGACATATTGGATATAGCGTGATAGGTAATCTTCTATACCAAGATTATATTTTCTACATTATTTGGTTATACTATTAAGGTGATCTTAGCTTATTAGGGTTTCATATAATGTGTTTTATAAGAAAATTTTATAATCCCCGTATCTTCCGCTGCGCCCTAGGGCACTGGAAAACCCAACACAGTCAACTTGTCATTGTCCAACAATGAGCGAAGTGACAAATTAGTGGCCATTTCTGCATAAAAACAAAATTTGGCTATTAGTATATGAATTGACTAAACTCAATAGACTTGGACTTTAGTCTAAAGGTACTCCCACTATTTTATACAAATTGGTAGCCTTTACCTCCAATTCGAAAAATTACTCCTAATTCTTTAGTGGGCACTAGAACCCAATAGATCGCATATAGGCCCGAGTATGGCTCGGCTAACCCATATGCACCTATTGGTAGGTTCTTAACCAATTGCTTCACCAAGCAACTTCTAGTGGTGATTTTGCCCTAGGTTCTTCGGCAGGCGTGTGGCACCTCCACCGAATACCCTAGTCAGGTCCAACCATTAAATAATAGGGTTAAGTCTAATCAACTAATAGACGACCAAGCCCGAGTGTGGCTCGGCTCACCTGACCGCCTATTGAAGGTACACTTAACTCATTATATATTGAATGACAATTCCAATGCTTGATAAGTACCAAGCGTGTGGCGCCTCCAATAATTATCAAAACATTGGACCCATTATCACCCAACTTAATGGGAGGCTATGACCTAGTTATCCCCATAACCATTTTATTTTAAGGACCTAATAATTTTAGAGGATTTCTTAATTAGGATAGATAAGAAGATCCGGTTAGTCTAATTTCTTCCACTGACTTCACCAAATCAGATTAGACTGAAACCGGTTAAGGAGGCACCTAAATCAGTCAAACTAATTTTTCTTATAGGCATAGGCTAACTCGAATCATTAAGTGATGCAATCAAAACGTGATTGACCATGTCGGCCAGGTAAGTGAGATCGGTGGAAGGATATGCCATTAACTCGACAAAGACGAATCAGTGCGAGTAGCTCCCAATTAAAAACCACCGGTCAAAACTGCCAAACTTACCTTAGACACCGACTGGTTAATCAATTTCGATTTGATTACTCAAATGACTCGGGCTACACCTCTGAGCCTAAATCAAGTTCCATCTTGGTCTAATCAAAGACATGGACTTGATCCATCTACAACTATTGTAAATTGACCTAGAATTTTCTTGACCTAATCTAGTTACTACTTAATTAGATTTGATCAATTAATTCTATTTGTCCATGTATGATTCTAACCTTAGGTCTAACCCAATCCTAGGAACTTGATTCAAGCTAACCCATATGCCCAAAGAATTATGCAATGTCAATTAATTGAGTTACAATTCTATTTCATAACACTTAATTCTCAATTAAGTTTAGACTTATGAAAGTTTTGATCATTGCATATTTCTTTTTAATTACATATTAATTACAATCTTTCAGTTCTTAAAACATATTTTCATATCTGAGTTTTTATAATTAATCACATGAAATCAGATTTAATTCATGTTTAAGTCATTATGTTTTATGTTCATGCATCACATATACATAACAACATGAATGAATACAAACTACATACATCCTATGTATTTAATTTTTTTTTACTTTTATTTTCAGATCTGATTTGTTCATTAAAATCAGAGATCATATGAATCATAAACTTTATTTAGATCTAATCTAAACAATATTATAATTTCAGATTTATTTATGTTACAAATCTTAACACAAACATGCATCATATGCATCCAAAATTTCAGATCTAGTTAATCATGCATAATCAGCAATTAAATCAATCATAAAAATACTTTAGATCTAATCTAAGCATGCTCATGATTTCAGATTTAATTACAAAAATTAAAACATAAAAGTTTAAACATGAACCTGGCTCTGATACCACTGAAAGTGAATCCTAGGTTCTTCGGTGTTTAGCATACTGATTTTTTTTTTTTTGTGAAAACCATGGCTGAACCTGATCGGGTTGCCTACGTACCCCTTCACAAGGGGGATCAAGCCACACGTAGTTCTTTTTAAGTTTCAAAAATGCAGCGAAAAAATGAATCAAACAATTTAATTCATGCATGCTTACAAGATCAAATCTAGAAATCAGCACATTAAGAACACATAGGATTATGCCGGAATCATTTAAACAATTATGTTAAAACTTTTATGCATGATTAACTATCAGATCTGAAACTTAAGAACTCTATTCAACCGCCCTGACCAGGTCGTCTTCAATAATCTTCCAAAAGTGAGAGTCTAATTAATCTCCAAATATCCATCGAATGGATTCTGGAGATATCTCCGTGAGGAGCCCCAAAAGAGGATAAAACCTCAGAGAATCGAACCTAGACCTTGACACCATAATAAATGATTAATGCTAGATTAATACTTTTTATGATGGATGAAACTTATGGATCTGATCCTTGACTTCACAGCCACGCACACGAATGGCCTCTATGAGAAGTACATGCGAAGCCCTAGGTAGATCGTCTTCCGCAGGAGTGCTAGCTCGCGCAGGAGCGCTGCAATAGCTGAAGCTTTCTCCTTTTAAACACTCAACCTTTGATTGTTATTCAAGGAGATGGAGGATGGATGTGAGGAATCAGGATAAGAAGGGATGGAGGCCCTCAGGGAATTTTTTCAGAATTTTTTGAAACCTCTAAATATGGTATATCTTGAACCCAAGGCATGAAGGTCTTTTATAGCCAAAAGACCACCCCACGCCTCACACCTAATTTAGCCAACTAATTTGGCTGATAAAATTCCCAAAAAATTTTGGTGGTTTGGCAGCTACGAGGAGATAAACATATCCAAATTTGTGCATTTTGGATCCCTAAAAGATAGGAATTCATGTATCCAAAGTTCAGCCGCAGACCACCCTATTTCATGCGCCATGCAATCCCTACAAATTAGGAAATTCATATAAATCTTTCTAGAAATATTTAAGGCACCATTTTTATAGAAAATATAGCCCCACGCCTCCTCTCTTCTCACACCAATTTTTGGCCAAAAATAAAGATGATAGATGTATAAAATATTGGAGATAAATTAAGGTGTCATTCTTCTCCAAGAAGATAAGGATGGGTTCCTAAAATTTAGGGATTCTTCTCCTTATCCAATTCTGATTTTTTGGACTCATAATCCTCATCAAATAAGGTCTTCTAATTGATTTGGATCAAGCCCAATCCAATTGGGTCAAGTCCCATCAATTGGGTCAAGCTCAATCTACTTGGGTTGAACCCAATCCAATTAGGTCAAACCCTGATGCAACCCAAATTGAATCCTATTCAATTTGGCTCAACCTAAGCCCAATTACTCAATTAAATTGAGTTTATTAGTAATCTAATTGCTAATTAATCCTCCAATAATTCAATAATTATTTTAATGCAATTTTTGCTTAGAATAAGTTGTCAATCGAATTGACCAAATTATCCCCTTAATGATTCTTAATCATCAATCAGCCATTTGATCAACCTAGAAACTTCTATGCGTGTGACCTCATAGGGTCGAACCTAAGTCGGTAGTATAGGAACATTTTCTATATTAATCGATGTGACCATCTAGCAATGGTACCCGACGTCCGGATAGGCCGAATATATGCGAAGCAAATATTCTGGAACCCTGGACTATGGTTACTGTATAATTCAATCCCTTTGACTCCTAATGCCAGAATGATTTAGAGCTCACTGTCAACCCTATAGTACATCCATTATGTGATTAACTTTAGATATCCCGTGACTCCTCACTGGGATTACCCTGGCCAAGGTTTTGCTAAATTAATCACAAGACATTATCTCATATTTTCAGGAGGGGTCAATTCCATCTCGACTCACAACTGACTACGCAAGTACTTGACTGCACCCAGTGACCTTCCATCACTGAATTAGAAATTCAGGTAGTCCGGTACCAAAGTACAATGAGTTGCTTGCTAGTCACATATTGCGGTCTCAGGTCAGAGGGCCAAACTTATACCCATATCCACTCGGAACATCTCTTGATAGTAGAGCATTTCGGAATTGGTCACGTTCAGTGAAATGTACTCCTACACTTCACCTGTATGGCATACCAGTGTCTCCACACTCCTTGGTTAGGAGGACAACCAACGTATATGTCACACAACGACCTAATCTCGATAATGTTGTCGTCCTAGTAACAACATATCATTTGATCGCGAACAAGTTTAAGGACTCAAAGATAAATCCTCCTTTATCATAAAATAAGTCCTAAGGACTTCATCATATAAGAGTTCATTTAAAGATGAAATGATGAATAATGCCAAATAATACTTTATTAATTTGTCAATTCATTTACAAAATTCAATCATCAATATGCTGACGATTGACATTTAAGATACAACTCCCAACAGTTTTTAAGTAGGACCTTTGCAAACGCATCGTGACCCCCCCACTTATCTGGGAGCTTACCTGGTCAACTCAGTTCATTAGACCGGATTGGAGGCTTAGGTACCCTCTTCAAACCAGTTATAAGCTGTCTAGTGATTTTAGGACAAACATAAGGATTTGATGTATTTTTTTTAATGCATGCTTGACTGTACTTGACTGATCAGAAGAGTATTAGTGTATGCTAGGGTGTCGTTCCAGATCTCCTGAATTAATACCTTTTGATCCTGAAATAGAGCGTTCTATTAGGGCCCTTCGAGCCGAAATCCGTACCTATAAAACCATAGGATCTGCTCCATCTGTCGAGATGACTGAAGAACAACCCAAACTGCTAAAGAAGTACTTCACTCCTTCTATTTATACCTCTCCATCTTGTATTCAATTACCCGATACTGCTGCTGTACAGTTTGAAATTAAGTCTAGTGTCATCTAAATGCTTCCCTCTTTTTATGGACTCAACAATGAAGACCCATACAAACATTTAGATGAGTTTCTTGAGATCTGTACCATTGTCAAAATTCAGAACTTCACTGATGATGCTCTGAAACTTAGGTTGTTCCCTTTCTCCCTTAAGGATAGAGCTAAGCAGTGGCTCCATTCATTAGAAGCCAATTCCATTCTTTCATGGGCCCAAATGCAACATGAATTTCTAAAAAAATATTTTTCCATAGGAAGAACAAACCAATTTAGGCGTGCTATCACGAGCTTCTCTCAATCTGATGGGGAAGAATTTTATGAAACTTGGAAAAAATTTAGAGACTTACTTCGAAAATGTCTGCATCATCAAATACCCAAATGGCAATTAGTGCAATGCTTTTATGATGGGTTGTCTGAACAAAATCGTCAAATGGTTGATGCTTCTTATGGAGGAAATTATTTGAAAATCTCAATAAAAATTCCCTCCACCATGCCTCCTCTGCTCGTCAAGCACCTTCGAGTTTCCAAAGAAAAGGGACTATATATGAAGTTAGCCAGTCCATAGGTCTATCTGACAAAGTAGATGAATTGTCCCAAAAAATTGACCAATTAATGTCTAGAGAACAGCCTCCAAACTTTTCTCAAGCACGAGTGTGTGCTCTCTGTTTTAGCCCATCTCACCCTGTTTATGAGGGCCCTTCGTCAGCTCAATTCTCTGAATTTGTGCAAGAACAAGTTAATGCTGCCCAAACATAGTTCCGAACGGGTAATGACCCATATTCCACCACTTATAACCCGAGATGGCGTAACCATCCGAACTTCTCTTTGAAGCAGCAGACTCCCAGTACTACCCAACCTCATTTCTAGCCCTTCCAAAATGTTTATCCGAACCGATCGCCTACTCACTATTCACAGTTTCAATATGTCTCTCCTCCACCACCCCAAAGAGATACTGCTTTTGAACAGAAAGTATTAACTGCTCTTCAAGGACTGGAAGCCAATACACAATTGTTGCACTCACATACTCAGTCTATTGCCAAATTAGAAATCCAGCTAGGGCAGCTAGCTAGTGCACTGAATAAGAGAGAGGAAGGCAAGCTTCCAAGTCAACTGTGAGTAATCCAGAGGGCTAGTACATGGCTCAAGAGACGCACTTGAATGATGTTCACCATGAACAAGCTAGCGCCATGACTACCCTAAGAAGCGAACGTGTAGTGGACAATAAGGTTGGAGAAAAAGAACATAAGAAAAATTAAGACAGAAGTATGGTTGTGCCTAAGGAGAATCCAAACTCTTCTTTGTCACCATCTAGTCCAGTATCGACCACACCTTTTACATCGAAGGCCTCTTTCCCTCAATGTCTGAATGCACCTTCTCTCTTTGGCATGAAAGGAACTTCGTTGGAATAAATAATTGAGGTTTTCAAACAAGTCAAAATCAACCTCCCTCTCCTTGATGCCATAAAACAAGTTCCATCCTATGCTAAATTTCTCAAAGACCTTTGTACCCAGAAACGAAAATCTAGGTCACATGTGCCTAAAAAGGTCTTCCTAACTGAGCAAGTGAGCTCCATCCTCCAGCACAAAACCCCTCCTAAGTTCAAGGATCCTGGTGCGCCTACCATCTCTTGTGTGGTAGGAGACAATTCTATTGATCAAACACTATTAGATTTAGGGGCAAGTGTTAATCTTCTTCCTTATTCAGTCTATGAAAAGTTCGGATTAGGTGAATTAAAGCCTACTTCAGTATCCTTGCAATTGGCTGGTCGATCTGTTAAAATACCACGAAGAACAATTGAAGACGTCCTAGTCAAGGTAGATAAATTTTATTTTCCAGTCGATTTCATCGTCCTTGATATGGAACCTGTGCCTAATTTTAAGAAACAGATTTCTATGATTCTTGGTCGTCCCTTCCTAGCTATAGCCAATGCATGTATTAATTGTAGAACTGGGGTGATGGATATATCTTTTGGAAACATGAAAGTGAAGCTAAATGTATTCCATGCCTCTGACCAACCTGCAAGGGAAGAAGAGTGCTTCCCAATAGACAAAATGGACGATCTTGTAAAAGAAGCCCTTCCCTATATTCTGGCAGACGACCCTCTAGAAGCATGCTTAGCCCATTTCGATATTGATAACTTTGATTTAGACAAGGCCATAGAAGAAGTCAATATCCTGCTCGACAATTCGTCTCCCATAAATTCTCATCCTTAGCGAATCCGATATGAACCTCTTCCTACCCTTTCTAGTGCGCCACTGTGCCCCTCCATCGAGTTCCCTCCCAAACATGAGTTAAAGCCACTTCCGGTAACGCTTAAGTATGCTTTTCTAGGACCAGAAGATACCCTACCTGTAATCATCGCGGCTGGCCTGTCTGACAAACAGGAAAGTCGACTTTTGAATGTGCTCGAAGAACATAAACATGCAATTGGATGGTCTGTGACCGATCTGAAGGGGATTGACCCATCTATTTGCATGCATCGAATTCACTTAGAAGAAGATGCAAAACCGACCCGTGAAATGCAAAGGAGACTCAATCCTAACATGAAAGAGGTAGTCAAGAAAGAAGTAGTGTAGTTGCTATATGCCGGAATCATTTACCCTATCTCTGACAGCAACTGGGTGAGTCCTACTCAAGTAGTACCAAAGAAGTCGGGCATTACTGTAGTTGAAAATGCAGAAGGAGAGTTGATGCCAACACGCACAACAACTAGCTGGCGTGTTTGCATTGACTACAGGAAGTTAAACTCCATGACTAGGTTAGAAAGGCTAGCCGGTCAGGATTTATACTGTTTCTTAGATAGTTATTCTGGATATAACCAAGTGGTTGTGTATCCCGATGATCAAGAAAAAAACCACCTTCATATGTCCATTTGGGACATTTGCGTATAGGAGAATGCCATTTGGACTATGCAATGCACCCGCGATATTTCAACGATGTATGATGGCAATTTTTTCTGACATGGTAGAAAAATTTCTAGAAGTATTCATGAATAATTTTTCAATTTTTGGCCCCTCATTCGATGATTGTCTCAATAATTTAGCCCGGGTTCTAAAAAGATGTAAGGAGACCAATCTAGTGCTAAGTTGGAAAAAGAGCCATTTCATGGTTCAAGAGGGTATCGTCTTGGGACACATTATGTCCAAAAGGGGTATTGAGGTGGATAAAGCTAAAGTTGATCTTATTTCTAATCTTCCTCCACCCAAATCTGTGAAACAAATCCGTTCTTTTCTAGGCCATGCTGGTTTTTACCGTCGCTTCATTAAAGACTTCAGCAAAATCTCTAGGCCCTTGTGTAATCTTCTTGCCAAGGATACACCTTTTGTCTTTGATGAAGCATGTAAAGAGGCCCTTGAAAAGCTCCGATCTAAGTTGTCTACAGCACCTGTCATACAACCTCCCAATTAGACCCTTCCATTTGAACTTATGTGTGATGCTTTTGAGTATGCCATTGGGGTGGTTTTAGGGCAACGACTAGATAAGTTACCTCATATCATCTACTACGTCAGTAAGACACTCTCAGATGCACAATTGAATTACACCACTACTGAGAAAGAATTACTAGCTGTAGTATTTGCTCTGGACAAGTTTCGGTCCTATCTCTTAGGGTCCAAGGTTATTGTATTCACTGATCATTCTGCTCTCCGATACCTCCTCTCAAAGAAGGACACCAAGCCTCACCTAATTCGATGGATCCTATTGTTATAGGAATTTAATCTAGAAATTCGTGATAAAAAAGGTACAACAAATATTGTAGCGGACCATTTATCTAGAATCCTTCTCGAGCCTTCTCATAACACTTCACCACTTCATGACTCCTTTCCAGATGAACAATTGTTTGAGATACAACAAGTTAAAGCACCTTGGTTTGCTAACATAGTGAACTATCTTGCCATAGGACAAACTCTCGTTCATTGGTCCAAGCAGGACAAGGATCGATTCTTTTCGCAAGTTAAGTTCTACTTTTGGGATGACCCCGATCTATTTAAGTATTGTCCTGATCAAGTAATCCGTCGATGTGTGCCTGAATGTGAATTTCCGAGTATTCTTAATTTTTGTCATACCCAAGCCTGCGGGGGGTATTTCGGGGGTAGAAAAACTGCAGCTAAAGTCTTACAAAGTGGATTTTATTGGCCCTCCTTGTTCAAAAATGCCCACAATTTTTGCCAGACTTGTGAGCGATGCCAGCGAATGGGTACAATCATCCATAGAGATATGATGCCACTTAACCCCATTTTAATTATAAAAATTTTTGATGTCTGAGGTATTGACTTCATGGGTCCTTTTCCGTATTCTTTTGGTTTTGAGTACATTCTTATCGGGGTTGACTATGTCTCGAAGTGGGTAGAAGCTGTTGCCACTAGGACTAATGATCACAAGGTTGTGGTTAAGTTCTTACAAACAAATATATTTAGTAGCTTTGGCACACCCCGAGCTATCATTAGTGATGGGGGATCACATTTCTGCAACCGATCTTTTGAAGCTTTGGTTTGCAAATATTCCATCACCCACAAAGTTGCCATCCCGTACCATCCCTAAACAAGCGGGCAAGTTGAGGATTCCAATAGGGAGACAAAACACATCTTAGAAAAAATAATACGTTCCGATAGGAAAGATTGGTCTCAGAGGTTAAACGATTCTCTCTGGGCCTACCGTACTGCCTATAAGACTCCTATTAGTATGTCTCCCTACCGACTGATTTTTGGTAAAGCTTGTCACTTACCGATAGAACTTGAGCATAGAGCTTTTTGGGCTATTAAAAAGTTTAACTTTGATATGACAACGGCTGGTTCTAACCGAAAACTTCAACTCTACGAGCTTGAAGAGTTACGCAATGAGGCGTATAAAAATGCCAAAATATACAAGGCAAGAACTAAGGCTTTTCATGAGAAATCCATTAACCATAAGTCTTTCGAGCCTAATCAAAAAGTTTGGCTATTCAATTCTAAGTTACGTCTCTTCCCTAGTAAACTTCGATCTAGGTGGGATGGTCCCTTTTAGTTAAGAAGGTTTTTCCTCATGGTGCTGTAGAAATTCAAAACATCAGTGATGGTCGGGTCCTGAACGTCAATGGTCAAAGATTGAAACCTTATATAGAGTGTGTTGCAGACAGACAATTGATCAAATCCCTTGATTTGATAGATCCTATTTATCGGGATAATTAAGGATGTGCTGCGTCTGGTTGAAGATGTTAAACTTAGCGCTTGTTGAGAGGCAATCCAATTTTCATAGGTCATTTTTGCATATTTTTTATCGCATTTTTTTTATTTTCTTAACATGAGTCCTCATATTACTGATGCAACTATGGTAAAATGCTTCTATCCTCCATATAAATCATATTTTCGTTCAAAATAAAATAAAATAAAATAATAAAAAAATAATAATATAATATATGTTTTTGAAAATTTTATTAAAAAAATATTGAGGACAATATCTGATCTAGGTTAGGGGGTATGAGAATGGAATTTTTAAAATTTTTAAAGAAATTTTTTGATTTTTTTTTATTTATGAATAAGTTTTTCAAATTTTTGATTTATTAAAAAAATTAAATAAGAATCTAATTTCTATGTATTAGTGTTGAAATGATAAATGCACAAAGTATATAAAATCTAACAAGCCCAATGACTAGTCAGAAGTAAGATAATTTGAGTTCTTTTTATTAAAAGTTCTTTTAGCGAGTTGTAAGATAATTTTTACTTTGAAATTTCACAACACACATGGCCTGCACTTCTAAGGGTTAGGTTCAACATTATGTTGTTAAGACTGGTAGCAACCTTAAGTCCTGATGAATCATACCTATCTAATTCACTACTATCTCATATTTATCATTAAAAAAAAAAGAGTGAAATTAGTCAGGTACATCGAAAAGGGCTACCTACTATCAAAGATCAGCAGGCTTGCGATGATGAACCCGAGCATAGGTCCGTAGGGGAGTCTTGATGCCCAACACCTTATGCCATCGGGTGTGGGAGTTGTTGACTGAATGCTCGCTACACGGAGGAATCATTACAAGAGTAAAAGTGCATAATTTATTTATAAATAAAAAAATATGTATATTTAAAAAAAAGAAGAGAAAAAAAAAAGAGAAAATAATATTGACCTTGAAAAAGATGATAGTATGAAAGCCGTCGTTGTAAAAATTTGAGTAAACTGGAATATTACAGATAAGCCCATAAGGTATTAAAGTAAGCATCCACAACTCTCAAAATCCTGCAAGATAGGATGATTTTGAATCATTGATTAGGTCTTATCTGACCAATTCTTGGAAACTACTAGCTTTAGCAGTATTTTAGGGGATCTAAAGTCTTAGCTTGTGGATGGTCCAGATTTCACCGAGCATCCAAGTATAAATAAGTCTTACAACTCCCTAACGGAAACTTAATAACTTCAACTTAAGTTGCATACTGACCTAAAATTTGAGCTGACTTAGTAATTAAAACTTTATGTACTTTTAAAATTCTTGGCATTTATACATTTGAAATTAGATTTTATGAAACAATAAAATAAATTCTTTGGGTAAAGACAGCAGTTTGTGGGTATCTATACCGGAAACCCTCACGAGACCAAACTCGTCCACTAGAGCCACTTAGGAGTTTAAAGCCTTATTGCATACGGTAAATGCAATCGCGATTCCTGCGAAAGTGAGTTAGTTTTTATTTTGCTCGAGAACTAGCAAAATGTAGGTTGGAGGGTGTGATAAGTGCTAAATAATAAATAAATTTATCTATTTTACATAGCACTTGTTATTATTTTTATGCACATATTTTAATCTAAACATAAGAAAATGTGTTTTCCTTCATCATTGTATTTTAATAAATTATTAGAAGTAATTCGAGTTTGATTTAATTATTTTGGTCGAGTCTAATGTATGCAGGTCGGGCCGAACTCAGTTGGGATAATTCTTGAACCCAAACCACACGCACCTTCTGCATCTAAGGATCAAGCATCCATCTTTGCTGTCCAACGTGTAGATCATGTATCATTTTTCTTCCACGATTCAGCTCAACGCGAGTTTCTTTCGCATTTGCAGCAGTACCCATGTCGACATCATCCTTTAAGTGTTTAGAGATCAAGCTTCCACATAATCCACCCCAGCCTCAAAACAGAGCCCATTCCCAGCCGTCCGCATCATCATATAAGCTCGCATTCCATCCTCTCCCGCGACTATGGTCCAACTCCGTCCGCAAATCCCTCCCTAGCTCTCACGTCTCCGCGTTCATCCTCATCCTTCCCACGCCTATCCTCTCAGGTCTCCCATGAACAGAACCAAGCCAGCCAAGTCCCAGCGTTCAGATTGATCCCAGCCACGGAAACAGAATCCTCTCCCCAGCGTTCATCCTCTCCCCATTCTGTGGATCGCATCCCAGCATCCTCATCTTCTCCCAGCCATTACCAGCTCATTCCTCCCGTGTCTTCATCTCCAAAGCTTCCGGATCAACTCCATCCTTCCGCAATATTCTCCTAGCGGAATAGAATGCATCCAAGCTCCCTGTTTTGGCATAGATCTGCATGATCCACGGGATAAACACAAACTCCCAGCCGAATCCAGCCTTCTTCTTGTTCCAGATTCCTCCCGTTCACGAACAGATCTCAGCCATTCTTCCAAGCATTTCAATTCCTCCGACGTTCTCCACATCTTCCCCTGTTTCGGAACAAACTCCCAGCTCATCTTATCTTTATCCACGGATAAACTCGAATTCTCAACCATTATCCACAATCCCTCCTCACATCTCGTTCACAAATCCAACCTTCCTCCCGTTCGCGATCAACTTCTCAACATCCGTGGATAAGCTTCCAAGGCTAGATCCCAGGTTATACGCAGGGGCGGCCCAATACATTTGGGGGCCTAAGGCGAATCCAATGAATGAGGCCTTTTTTTTAATAATAAATTTTTTTAATAAATATAAAATATTAAAAAAAATGATATAAAAATGAATGGCTATCAAGTACACTATTTCAACAAAGATACATGAATCTAACAAAGATAGACAAGAAATCTTTTTAATTTAATATTATTTTTGAATGGAAATGCAGAAAAGTAATTATCCTAAAAGAAGGGCCATAAAACTGATTAAATAACTGAGATAATGCTTGGCAATATTGTTTATCATGTTAAGCAAGAGCGGAATAGGAAAAGGTCATCCCATGGCACTTCATGGTCAAGGTAAAGAAAAAATTTGTCCAGAAGCTTCTCTATAAGAGAAAGTAGGGGCATTATGGAAAATTGACTCCATCTAATTAATAAAAGTCCCATCCCTCCATCTCCCCTTCAAGTGAGTACCCAAGCAGCAACCGCAACATCACAGCACAGCAGCCATTCAACCCCCTCCCTCCTTCTCTCTCTACCACCCAAGAGGGGAGAAGAAACCGAGAGGAGAAAATTAAAAGAATCTCCACCCTCCAAGAAGTCCATTTCCAATCCCCCTTTCTTCCTGATGGCCCAGCTGGATCAGGAGTAATGTGAGCGAAGGAAAACCAAGACCAAAACCAAACAAGAGAAGGGATGAAAGGTAAGAATGGCTTCAGGCGTGTATCAAGCCAACCAAATCCCTCCTCTCTCTCTCTCTCCATCCAAAACAAAACTACCGTCCCCAACTTCCAAAATTTCCCCTCTGCAGGCCAAGAAACTCTCCACCTCCCTTCCATCAAGGGGGAAGACTCGTAGCCAGCTCATCCCGTTTTATATGGGGCCTTTGCTTCCTTTTGGTCACGGTCCCTCCCTCCCTCCCTCCCTCTCTCTCTCTCTCTCTCTCTCTCTCTCTCTCCACCTTCCGGGGGCCTTCCGTTGGCCCGGGGCCTTAAGCGACCGCCTCGGTCGCCTAAGGCTCGGGCCGGCCCTGGTTCTACGGCCTCCCAACATCCCAAGCTCATCCCCTGCTCCCAGCCTATCTTCACAGCGTCTGGAAGCCAGCAGCTGTCCGAGATCCTCTCCATGTCCTCCTCCACGTCCAGCTTCCAGCATCCACGGATAAGCTCAAATCCTCTGCTCCGTGTCCCAGCCGCGTCCAAGATCTCCTCCCACGCGTTAAAGAAGCTCGGTTCTTTCCTCTCATTCCCTGGATTCACGATATGCTCCAACTCCGAGAATCACCCCAGCTTCAATCGCATCCTGCTTCCTTTCATCCTTATCCCCTGCATGATAGCAAGGGTGTGAAAGCTATAAAGGGAAGCTCCACCAGGAGGGAAGCAAGCTTGGGTTCATAGGCCGAATCCCACAGAGTCCAGGAGGGAGGGTAGTTTGGGTATTTCGGGAATAACTTCCGAGGAAGAAATAATGAAGTGCTGAGAGGGAGCCGTTCTCAGGGGAGTCGCCAGAGGAAGAAAGGAAGAAGAGCTAGTCGCGATGGAAGCCTTCTCCACTGCTGCTATTGTTCAATTCTCCATGGAAGGCTGGGCTCTTTACTAGGGCTGGATGAAGCTCTAACAGAGAAATAGGAGTTTTGTATCTTTAATTTTTGTTCTTGGAGTTGTATGAATCCTCTTACTCTTAAATAAATATTTTTCTTTCATCTCATATTTAATCTCTGTGATTTTAAATATGATGTTCGTACAACTGTTTTTCATAATCACTGAGTAAGTATAAAGATAATCCATGCTTAAGGAAGATGCGGTGTCCTGCCACCTTATTTTAGGGTAGACATTTTATACCTACTGAAGATGGATTTTTCTAAAATTACTTCAGTGAATTTTTATTTGAATGCTTATAGGGCTTGTAGCCAATTTGCATGTTAATCCAAGAATGAATTAAAATACAAATAATCCTTGTTACTATGTCAGAAGTGAATTCCTTGCCCTAGGTTCTCTCAACTGATATATTTTTAATTGCATTTCTTATTAAATTATTTAGTTCAATAGTTTTCACAAATTCTCATTCTCAAATATTTTTAAGAAAACAACTGTACCCCAATCCCTGTGGATCGATACCCGTAATTACTATCCTACCAGATATGTGCTATTGCGTGGTCTTTAAAGTTGAATATCAGAGCCCAATTGAATCATGGGGCGAGCGTGGAGATCGAGTCTTCATCCTTTTGGCGAATCAAGCCAATCAAGAGCAAGAGCTGTTGCCCAAGGTGACAACCCAAGAGGGGGGTAAATTGGATTTTCTAAGAATTATGACCCCAAATTAACTTATACATAAGTGCACAATTTAACCTATGTGAAAGGTATAAATGCAGTGGAAGCAAATGTAATTAAGCTCTAGGCAATCACAAGTCAATCAGTAAGAAATTAAGCTATAGCAACTACACAATGCAAGGAGGAAAGTAAAGCAAGAAGCACAAAGAAACACAATGCAAACACAAGCAAGTATAGTGGTTCGGTGCACTCAAAGACACCTACGTCCACTCCCCAAGCGTTCTCTTGGAAATTCACTATAATTCCACGGATTACAGTTAGATTGTTTTACCGGACTCACAGTTTAGAAATTCACACAGTTGGTTTTTCCGGGCTCACCAACAAAATCCTCACAGTTGATTTTCTGGGCTCACCAACAAAACCTTACAAAGAGAATAAGTAATTCCGAATTTAAAGCTCCTTAAATAAGAAAACAAACCAATTTTGCACTAGAAAAAGAGAAGAGAATTGATATCGCTTGAATGTGCTTTTCTTTTTTTTGCTGAGATTGCTTCACTCTTTAATGGGCTAGTTGAGTCTGCGCAACACTCTTCTTTTTGGGTTTGAACTGAAGCAATAAATGAACTCTCTTATTTTTTTCTCTTTCTCTTGAATGCATACTTAAATTCTCACCAAGATCGTTTTCTTGATGAATAGTAGCTCTTAAATACTTCTCCAACCTCCAAATAGTAGTAACTAGTCGTTGGATTAAAGAAACTAGCCGTTTATAGCTGTTGGAGCCTTCAAAAGTACTTCTGCAGAACTAACTGTTAGGCTGTCAGTAGAGTTGGGGTCAACTCGAGCAGATCTAGGGTCGACTCGAGCAGATCTGGGGTCGACTCGAATTCTGGTGGAGTCGGCTCTAGTAGAAGTTCCAGATGAGCAAGTTTCTGTCAATACGGGTGGGGTCAACCCGAAATCTGCTGGGGTCGACTCGAGTTCTAGGTGCAGAAAAACAAGCTTCTATCAGATCTGGTGGGGTCGACTCGAACTTTGTGTCAAATGTTCAGGGCGTGCCGGGGTCGGCCCGAAACCTATGCCAATGTGCCAAAGTGTGCCGGGGTCAGCTTCAAACTTCCTAGGATCAACTCTAACACTGATTCTCTGCATCTTTAAGTTAGATTTGCACATAAAACTTAACTTCTTGAAATAAAAATAGTGCAAGTTGTTTCTTTTCATTTAGGATGCTTGGCATATGAAAGTTTTATCTCTTTAAACTTGGAAAAGACAGAGTTGCACTTCAAACAAGGGAACTTGACTCTCAAGTCTATCAAACTGAAATTTAGATTTTTTCTCAAGCTCTTACATTAAATTTGTCTTTAGATGAGTTTTTGAAAGTTGTTTTAATTGTATCAGTAAGACGTATCAAAAATATTTCAATTCTTTCTTTCTTAAACATTTATGTACTAACTGACATTCATTTGAAAAGTTAGATTTAATATATAGGCAATGTTTTTGGTGCAAAGGTATCAAGATAGCCTAATTTGAAGAGCGTATCATAAAGCATAAGAGACTCACAGGTCTCTAAATACATCAATATAAGATGCACGCAGGCATCTGAATTTCTGAATTACATGTCATTACATAAATCATAGAACATTGCAGAACATTTCAGCACAAAGGGATCCATCCATGATCATCACCACATGTATCTCATGCATAAATTAAAATGCAGATCTGAATATTTAATTAATAATGCAATCATCTGATCCACTGATCATGTAAGACATGATTCTAATTACTTGTAATCTCATTAACGCAGCAATAGAATCATGAATCTATATGCAAAATTAGCAAGCTAAAAATCAGCATGCAGAAAAATCAGCAAGCTGAAAAATCTGCATGCTGAAAAAATTTAGCAAGCATAATCTTTAGATATTCAGATCTAACATACTTTTAATCTTTAATCTTAACTTAATCTACGTAACCATGGCTCTGATACCACAGTTGGAAAACTATGAATGCTGCAGAAAATTAAAACCGCAACGGAAGATGCATACATGGGTCATTCATCTCATGAACATATTTACAAACTGTCCGTAGATAGATTAAGATTAAAACTTTAGAGAAAAAAGATTATATCTTCACCTTGTGCAGGTAGATTTTTACCGCAATCTGATGATCGTGGTTATCTTGAAAGGCTCGCTTGAAGCCGTATACGTGTTCGGCCTCTACGGATATCCACATGAGGAAGAGAACCAATCCAAGCGTCTAGATCTCATCGAAGTGTTAGCTCCCTTGCAGAGATCACCTTTGATGGTTGAAGCCCTCTCTCTTTCAATCAACTCTTTGATTGATTTGAGAGGAAGAAGAAGGATGAAGAGGGAAAGAGGAGGGCGGCACGCACAAAGGAGAGCCAAGAGAGGAGGTTCGGCCGTCAGAGAAGAAACAAGATGAGGCCTATGGCCCTTTTTTTTCTCCTTTCAACGTCTAGATTTGCCCCAAAGCCCCCTAGGGCTTCCTCTCATGCACTCCCCAAAAAAAAATCAAAATAAATAAAAATAATGAGGGGTGCACGCCCCTCCTTTTATTTTGTGCGTAAATCCTCTTCCAAGGAGGATTAGGTGGCCTAATCCAATCATGACTCAATCATGGGCTTAAGGACTTTTAATCCTTATCTAATAAGAAGTCTTATTGCCATTAGGATTCTTCATCCTTATCTAATAAGGAGTCCTATTGCAATTAGTATTCTTCAATTAAGATTCCCAGTCCTAATCCAAGTAGGACTCTAGGAGTCCTACTCCAAGTAGGACTCTGAGAGTCCTACTCTAAGTAGGACTCTTATAATTTTCAGTCCTAATCTAATTAGGACTCAAAAAGTCCTACTCTAAGTAGAACTCTTAAACCTTATCTAATAAGGTCAAGCCCAATTTAATTAAGTCCGATTAATTTTATCAAATTGCAATCCAAGTGCAATTATTCCTTCTTCAACTGATTAACTCTTAGTAGGTTAAACTAATTATCAATCAAATTGATAATCATAATCTATTATGATTCCAAATCCTAATCCAACCATCGGATTGAAATCTCTAATGTGTGTGACCCTATAGGTTCTATTCTATCTGGTATTGAGACATATTGTGATTCCTATCATAATATCATTGAAAATACCTTTCAATAGGTTGGAACAATTTCAACTCATCTCACCAGAGATTATTGACCATCAAGATAATCTCTGTAAGTCTCACCATCCCCCAGTGATACCTAGCAGCATGTAGTGGCAACCCAGCAGAATGAAATAGATGAACCTCTAGGTGCAGTTATCGCATAATACAGTCCTTCTATCGTGGATCCCTACAAGACGAAGGTCATAGATAACTCGTCAAATGCCATCGTTTGTCATATGTTAAGATTTATTCGACTTTAGTTCGAGAGTTGAAAACTCCTTTTCTACTGTACATACTGCCCCGGCCGAGGTCTTTCGAACTCAGTCTTATAAATCATATAGGACCACTCCTTATCTACCAAGATCGATAGATTCTTTGTAGGTACACACCCTACTCCTATAATGAACCTACTACAGCCAATCTGTACCATAAGGACCCTTAAGGCTAGAGATCATGTATATGTGCAATCAAACTACAGCAACCTCACTGTGAATAGCCGAGGCACCATAGGTTAAAGGACTAGTCATACTACTGCAACATCAAGTAAGTCACTGACGAGTGGATAGACATCCAAGTGACTTCTTGTTTTATTCTTACTCGGTACCCTTGTTCTCTAACAAACACCTGCACTATCACTCTAGTGTCCCTACACTGTGGACTCAGACTCGTCCATCCAAAAAAAACATCGATCTGTGCACTAATCTCATTGGATCAATCACCGTCTCCATGATGATCTATCGATCAAGAGCATTTAGAAATTAATCACTAAATGACACATGGCTCAAATTCTCAATTCTTGAGAAATATGTATCATCATCTTATTAATTTCTTGGACGATTCATGGACACATACACAATATAAATAAAAAAGATGCCCAATATTATTATATAATAACAAAAGTCAAGTGCAAATTATGTTTCCAGAATAAATAATGTGTCAGCCAGATTAGCTTTTAGGGCATAACATCTAACAAGTATGTGAGCTCTCCCATCATACTTATCTCAAACTCCATGCTCATAGGTCACCAAAGCTCTTACATAAGAGTTCATTAGTTGAACCAAAATTATATCATCCACATAAATTTGTACAATTAGCAAATCATGTTAATGTCCTTTTGTAAATAGTGTGATGTCTATGCTTCCTCGCTTGAAGCCATTATCTATGAGAAACATCAATAGGCGTTCATACCAAGCACGAGGTGCTTGTGTAAGTCCATATAGGGCCTTATCGAGTTTGTAGATATAATTTGGCATCTTGAGGTCTTCAAACCCTTCAAGTTGCTCAACATTGACATCCTCTTTAATATAACCATTTGAGAAAGCACTTTTAATATCCATTTGAAACAATTTAAAAACCTTAATGATAGGCAAAAGCTAATAGCATGCAAATGGGCTCAAGTCTAGCAATAGGAGCATATGTTTCATTCATAATGATACCTTATTCTTCAGAATAACCTTTAGCAACAAGTCTAGCCTTATTTCTAACAACTACTCCACTTTTATCTATTTTATTTTTAAACACCCATTTTGTTCCTATACAGGTTGGTTCTCAGGTCTAGGCACAAGTTTTCATACTTTATTTCTTTCAATTTGAACTAATTCTTTTTGCATTGCATTAATCCAGAACTCATCATTTTCTGCTTCCTTGAAATATTTAGGTTTAATTTGTGATAAAAATATAAAGTGTCAGCATACATTACCTACACGAGATGATGATCTCGTGGTTATCCTTGATGGATCACCTATTATTTGACTTTGGGATGATCTCTTAGAATCCTTCTATTTTGTTGAGCATTGCTCCATATTTTGTCTTGTTTGTTCATCCATTTTATTTAGCTCAAAGTCTCCATATCATTTGTTGAGTTCTTCACTTTCATTTAAACTCATGATTTGCTCTTTCAATGATTTCTTTTACTTCATCATCAACTATAATGTTAGCATCACTAAGCTTCTTTATATGTTGTAGTAAGTGGAATAATTTGAGTGCATGCATTCTCTTCTACTACTACACTTTTACTTGTAAAATTGTTATTTTCATCAAATACAATATGCATAGTTTCTTCAACAACTAAAGTTTTTTGTTAAAAAACTCTAAATGCTCTACTAGTATTAGATATCCAAGAAATATACCTTCATCAGATTTAACATCAAATTTACCAAGATTTTCTTTACCATTATTGTGAATATAACATTTACAGCCAAATGCATCAAAGTAACTATGTTCGGCTTTGTCCCCCTCCATAACTCATATGGAGTCTTTTTGAGAATTGGCCATATTGATACTTTTATTTGACACATAACATACAGTATTTACTACTTCAGCCATAAATACTTTGTGTTGCCCAGATATGTAGCCCAAGTGGGGGGTGAATTGGGTTTTAAAACTTTTTAAACTAAATGCAGTGGATAAACTATAATTTCAATTTGAAAGATATAAGTGCTTAAATAATAAATGAATAATGGCAGAGATTAAAGTGCAACAATATAAAGAGGCAAGCAACACAGAAACACAAAAATTTATAATGGTTCGGTGTAAACCCACACCTACATCCACTCTCCAAGACTCTTGAAAAAATTCACTATAACCCCCTGATTACATTATGGTTATTTTTCGAGCTCACAACCCAACTCGGCTGTTTTTCCGGAATCAACAACGAACCCAGTCGGTTTTTACAGGATCACCAACCACAACCTTAATCATTTGTTTTTTCGGCTCACAAACAACCTAGTCGGTTTTCACAGGTTTCACCCACCAAAATCTTTACATGTTTGTTTTTCGGGCTTACAAACAACCTAGTCGGTTTTTCACAGACTCACCAACAAAATCTTTAACCTTGTTGAATCTCCTGATTCAACAACTTCTAGTTCAGGTTTGGAAGCACCTTTATCAGTTTTAGAGCAAATAAACTGTTACAGGAGAGTTTAAAGAATAATGTAATAAATTTGTAACTATATAAACAAAGCTTCAAAGTAAATAAATAATAAATATGGATCAGAAGCTTCGAAGATGGTCGTTGGCTGTAGTCGAAGGTTCTTGATTGCACAGCAGCAACTCCTCTGTTGAATATTTCAACTGATTTCCTCACAATAATGGTTTTTCTTGGAAATCCCTTTTGTGGGGATTTATCTTTCGAAGCTTGGATTTTGGGTGTTTTGATTTTCTCACTTGATCCTCTCCCTCGTCTTCTTTTTATCTTGGTGCTCCTTTTAATTTATAGGTTACATACTGACCAGAAAGTACCAAGTAGCCGTCATACCAAAAAACTATCCATTGGCACCCAGAAAAAGTACTGTTGAAAGTAGCCATTTGAGCTATCAGGATAATCAGGGCGACTCACCAGGTTCAGGGGTCATCCCATGTTCTGAGGGAGACGACTTACTAAGCATAGGAGTCTGCTCTTTTCTTCAATCCATACAAAATTCTTACGCTGGCCTCAAAGGGTCGACTCTTCAGTGTCGGGAGTCGACTCGTGTAGATATTTGGTCGGCTCTTTAAACACAAGGGTCGCCTTATTCCTTTAGTGCACATAAGTTTTCTGCGTAGGCCTCAAGGTCGACTCATCAATGTCGGGGGTCGACTCATGTAGATATTAGGTTACCTCCTTAAACACAAGAGTCGGCTCATCTAGTTGGTCTCACGCGGTGATTTTTCTCTATTTCTCTTGAACTACATAGGGGTCAACTCTTAAACAAAAGGGTCGGCTCACTCAGTTTACAGACAGACTTTCCAAATTCTTGATTTTGCTTTTCTTAATTTTTTGGAGTTTGTAGGTGCAATTTCCGTCTAGAGATTTAACCTTCACATTTAAGCCAACATCAGTAGAGTACATATTTAACTCAATTATTTTTATGATCATCAAAATTCATCCTTTGGATTAACACTTTGATAATTTATTTTCACAAAGCATCATATCTGCCATTTCTTGCAGGTACGATTTTTCTTCCAACAACTTCATTTTGTTCAGGAGTTTTTGGGGAGAAAAAATTACGAAATATTCCATGTTCATTACAAAAATTTTCAAATGCATGATTATCAAAGTCAACACTATGATCACTTCTAATACTTTTAATTTTAATTCTTTTATTATTTTAAACTAATTTAACAAAGTTTTTAAATGTATCCAAAGTATCACTTTTATGGGCTAAAAATAGTGTCCATGTTGAGGATAATAATGTTATTTTGATGATTAACACAACCATTGAGGCCATATCAAATTAGAAATGCAAATTAACTCGATACATCATTAAGGAATGGCACACCCTCGATACATTCACGATACATTAGGAAAATACGGTCAAAACAACTCTCAAAGATTAACAGCGAGATAAAATTTGTAGTAGAGAATGATAGAAAGCTTTTAAATTTATTTCGGCAAAGTTTCAAGTAAAGTATCATCTAAAGGGCAAAACTGTAATTTTTATTATTAAGGGTATGAAACTCTAATGTGCCATACATTCTAATTTACATGGAATATGTTTTATTGATCCTATTGTTGGGAATTGTATCCTAAGAGTCAATCGTCAGTGTGCTGATGATTGAATTTTGTAAATAAATTGACAAAATAATAAAGTGTTATTTGGCATTGTTCATCATTTCATTGTACATCTTCAAATGAACTCTTATATGATGAAGTCCTTAGGACTTGTTTTATGATAAAGAAAGATTTATCTTCAAGTCCTTAAATCTGTTCGCGACCAAATGATTTGCTGTTAATAGGACGATAGCATTTTCGAGATTAGGTCATTGTGAGACATCTACGTTGGTTGTCCTCTTAATCAAGGAGTGTGAAGACACTGATATGTCGTACAGGTGAAGTGTAAGAGTACATTTCACTAAACGTGACCAATTTCAAAATACTCTACTGTCAAGAGATGTTCCGAGTGGATATGGGTATAAATATCCCTTAGACCTGAGATCACCACAGTGACTAGCAAGCAACTCACTGGGTGCAGTCAAGTACTTGCGAAATCAGTGCGTGAGTCAAGATGGAATTGACCCCTCCTGAAACAGGAGATAATGCTTTATGTTCAATTTAGCAAAATCTTGCGGATAATCCTTATGAGGAGTCACATAATCTCTAAAGTTGATCACATAGAGGATGAATTTATTAAAGAGTTGACAGAACTCTGAAGTCATCCTGGCATTAGGAGTCAAAGGGATGAATTATACAGTAACTATAGTCTAGGATTCTAGAATATTTGCTTCGCATATATTCAGCTTATCCGGACATCGGATACTATTACTAGATGGTCATTTCGATTAGTACAAGAAGTTATTCTTGTGCTACGGCTTAGGTTCGAACATATGGGGTCACACGCATAGAAATTTCTAGGTTGATCAAATGGCTGATTGATGATTAAGAATCATTCAGGATAATTTGGTCAATTCGATTGACAAATTATCCTAAGCAAAAGTTGCATTAAAATAATTATTGAATTATTGGAGGGTTAATTAGTAATTGGATTACTAATAAATTTAATTTGATTGAATTATTGGACTTTAATTAAGCCAAATTGAATTAGATTCAATTTGGGCTAAATTAGGGTTTGACCTAATTCGATCGGGTTCGACCCGAGCCGATTGGGCATAACCTAATTGATCGAACTTGACCCAATTGATTGGGATTGACTCAAGTCAATTAAGAGTCCTTATTTGATGAGGATTAAGAGTCCAAATAATCAGAATTTATTATGGAGAAGAATTCCTAAAATTTAGGACCCTAGCTTTCTTTCTTGAGAAGAAAGATACCTCATCCTTATCCCTAAAAGCAGTGGTGCCTATCCTCTTTATTTTTGGCCAATTTTTGGTGAGGAAAGAGGAGGCGTGGGGCTATTTTTCAGAAAAATATGGCACCTCAAATCTTCCTAAAAAGATAGGAATCAAATCCCTAATTTATAGGGACTGCATGACGCATCAAGCAGGGTGGCGTGCAGCTGAAGTTTGGGGTGCAATAACCCCTTTTTTAGGGATTCTTGGCACAAGATTAAAATAGAATTTGTTCATCTCTTAGCTTCCGATTCACCAAAATTTTTTGAAATTTTATCAGCCAAATTCATTGGCCAAAAGAGGTGTGAGGCGTGGGGGTCTTTTGGCTATAAAAGACCCCCACACTAGGGTTTAAAAAGATGGTCTTTAGAAAGGGTTCTAAATTCTAAAAAATTCTGAGAGCCAGCCACCTTCTCTCCTCCTTCTTATCCTTCATCTCCATCCTTCATCCTCTCGAAGAAGAATCAAAAGTTGAGTGCTTCGAGGAAAGAAAAGTTCAGCCACTGCAGCACCTCTGCACGAGCTAGCACTCCTGCAGTTGTGGATCTTCCTAGAGCTTCGCGTGGACTATCTGTAGAGGCCGTGTGTGCGCTATACAAGGTGATCAAGGCATCATCAAAGTTCTCAAAGCAAAAAGGTATGAGATCTGATCTCATTAAAAATTAAATTAGAAATCAACTAGGTTGCTGAAATTCTGCATGACTACATGTTAGACATAGAATCATGCCTACTTGTTTAGGATAAATGTTTAAATCTGGATCTATTTTTGTTGTAGAGATATGATCTCTAGCATGCATAGAAATTAAATAGTTTAATTCATGCTTCCGCTGTAAAATTTTAAAAATATATGCATGCGACCACCAGGGTTTCCAACAGTGGTATCAGAGCCAATTCAAAGTAGTTTAAACATTTATGCCTAAAACAAGTTTTCTAATCCTAGTAGTCAAGTAATCCGATTGGAATGATCACCAGCTTCCGGTCATAGGAGAAAGAAGGGTTCATAACCCTCTTTTGCCATTCAATGGGATCTCTTATGGTGTAGGGGTGCCACTGTGATTCAATCCTTGAAGATGAACCACAAAAAGAAGATTAAAAGTAGTTTTAATCTTTGTAATTAAATCTAAAATCATAGATATGTTTAGATCAGATTTAAAAGAGATTTATGATTGATTTAATTGCTGTTTTTACATGATTAATCAGATCTGAAAAATTAGTTGCATGTGATGCATGAGATCTAGGTAAATTCATGTTGATGTATATGATATAAAGAACATGAATAAATCTGAAATCATAAACTTGTTTAGATTAGATCTAAATAAAATTTATGATTCATTTATTTTCTGATTTTGTATGACAAATCAAATCTGAAAACAAATGCATATGATGTATTGTTTAAGTTAATTCATATTAGTTTGTATATGTGATATATGAACATAAATCATCTAAGATTTAAACATGAATTAAATCTAATTTTAAATGATTAATTACAAATCTCAGATCTGAAAAATAAGTTTTAAGAACTGAAACTTTGTAATTAATATGTCATTAAGAATAATGCAATGATCTGAATTTTCATAAGCTTACACTTAATTGAGAATTAAGTGATATGAAAACCTAGATCTAGAATTGTAACTCAATTCAATGACATTGCATAATTCATGGGGCATTTGGGTTAGCTCAAATCAAGTTCTTAAGATTGGGTTAGACTAGGGTTAGAATCAAACATGGTCCAATTAGAGTTAATTGATCAAATCTAATTAAGTAGTAACTAGATTAGGTCAAGAAAACTCTAGGTCAAATACAATAGTTGTAGATTGATCAATTCCATGTCTTTGATTAGACCAAGATGGAACTTGATTGAGGCTCAGAGGTAGAGCCCGAGTCATTTGAGTAATCAAATCAAAATTGATTAACCAGTCGGTGTCTAAGGTAAGTTCAACAGTTTTGATCGGTGGTTTTTAATTGGAGCTACTCGCACTGATTCGTCTTTGTCGAGTTAATGGCATATCCCTTCCACCGATCTCACTTACCTGGCTGACATGGTCAATCATTTTGATTGGATCACTTAATGATTCGAGTTGACCCATGCCTTAAGAAAAATCAGTATGACTGATTTAGGTGTCTTCTTAACCGGATTGAATCTAATTCTTATTAATCTGACTTGATGAAGTCAGTGGGAGAACTAGATTAACCGGTTCTTCTCATCTATTCTCAATTAATCAAAACTCTAAAATTATTAGGTCCTAAAATGAAATAGTTATGGGGATAACTAGGTCATAGCCTCCATTAAGTTGATGATAATGAGTCCAATGTTTCATAATCATTGGAGGCGCCACACGCCTGGTGCTTATCGGGCATTGGAATTGTCATTCATATATGATGAGTCGAGTGTACCTTCAATAGGTGATCAGGTGGGCCGAGCCACACTCGGACTTGGTCATCTATTAGTAGATTACATAGAACCCTATCATTTAATGGTTGGACCTAACCAAATTTTTGGTGGAGGCGCCACATGCCTGCCAAAGAGACTGGGGCAAAATTATCACTAGAAATTGTTTGGTGAAACAATTGTTCAGAACCTACCAATAGGTACATATGGGTTGGCCGAGCCACACTCGGGCCCATATGCGATCTATTGGGTTCTAGTGCCCTAAAGAGTTAAGTGTAATTCTTCGAATTTGAGGTAGAGGCTACAAATTTGTATAAAATAGTGGGAGGACCTTTAGACTAAAGTCCAAGTCTTTAGGATATTGTCAATTCATATACTGATAGCCGATTTTTTTTTATGCAGAAATGGCCACTAGTTTGTCACTTCGTTCATTGTTGGATAATGACAAGTTGACTGGACCCAATTTCAATAACTGGCTTAGGAAACTTAAGATTGTGCTAGAGCATGAACGGATCCTTTATGTGATAACGGATCCAGCACCTGAGCAGCCTGCTGCTAATGCACGGGGTACGGTCAGAGAAACTTATCAGAAGTGGCTCAGTGACCGTATCACTGTCCGATGCATTATGCTTGCTGCAATGAGCGACGAGTTCAGTCGCCGGTTCGAGAACGCCCAGCCCGAAGAAATCGTTCAAGTGTTGAACGAATCTTTTGGCACTCCCGACGATGTTGAAAGGCACAAGACTAGTTGTGCTATTTTCAGCACGGATGAAGGATGGGGCATCGGTGACTGATCATGTATTGTACATGATTGAGTTGATCGAGCGCCTGAGCACTCTCGATTTTTTCCCTTCATGATCAATTGGGGAAAGATGCTATACTGAACTCTCTTCCTGGTTCGTACCGCCCATTTCTCACCAACTTTCGTATGACGAAATCGGTAGTAAATTATCACCAATTGTTGGTTTACTACAAACTTTTGAGAAGGATCACCAACTCCTAAAAGGGTCGGTGAATTTAGTGGGAGGTTCGTCCAAGGGTCGTGGTCCCTTTAAGAAAGGGAAGAAGAAAAACAAAAATCAAAAGAAAAAGGTGCATCGTGCTGAGCAAAGTCAGACTAAGAAGAAGAAGGCTGATCAGAGTAAGGCAGAGTGCTTCTACTGTAAGAAGCAAGGGCATTGGAAGAGGAACTGTCCTCAGTACATTGCTCTCTTGACCCGAACAGGCCAAAGAAAAAGATGCAATCAGTTGCAGATCAAGGTACTTATATGATAACACCTTGTAATTTCTCAATATGTGATAATTCGACCTGGGTATTGGATACCGAAAGTCCTTTTAATATTTGTAATTCGTTGCAGGACTACAGGTCAGTGAGAGATTTGAAGAAAGCGAAAGGTTCCTAAATGTTGGAGATGGAAGATCAGTTCCAGTTCTAGCTTTAGGATTCTGAAACTTGTATTCAATTCTCAATAATAGTCTTAAGTGACTGTCACTTTTGTCCTTCCTTTCTATTGAATGTAATTTCTGTAGGCCTTTTGGCCATGAACGGTTATGAGATTTCAATAAAAAGAAATTACTGTGATATCGTTATGAATGGTGTTACTGTAATGCATGGACAATTGAGTAATGGATTTACATATTATCACAGCCTGTTCATGTAATGTACAAGTCAAGAAAGCGCCTAGAATAGATAATGTCACGGATGTCTACCTTTGGCATCATAGGCTAGGTCATATTAACAAGAACAGGATGAACAGGTTAAGTAAAAGGAATCCTCAATGTTAATGATTGTGAATCATTACAACCTGTGAATCATGCTTCTTGGTAAGATGACCAAGTCACCTTTTACCAAAAAGGTGAACGAGCCAATGACTTATTGACCTAGTACATTCTGATGTATGTGGGCCAATGAGCACAATGCTAGAGGGGTATTCATATTTCATTACTTTACAGACGATCTTTCGAGGTATGGTTATGTCTATTTAATGAGACATAAATCTGAAGCATTTGAAATGTTCAAATTGTATCGTAATGAAGTAGAAAAACAAACTGGAAAGAGTATTAAAACTCTTCGATCAGATCGAGGGGGTGAATACCTTTCCAATGAGTTTTTGACATATCTGGAAGAGAATGGATTCTTTCCAATGGACTCCTCCTGGTACACCGCAGTATAACGGTGTATGAGAAAGGAGAAATCGAACCTATTAGATATGTTCGATCCATGATGGGGTTTGCTGATCTGCCCATATCCTTTTGGGGATATGCACTTGAGTCAGCTGTTATATACTTAATAAGGTTCCAAGTAAATCTGTGAATAAAACACCACATGAGATGTGGACGGACGAAACCGATACTCTCTCACCTTAGGGTTTGGGGGTGTCCGGCTACGTCAAACGTTTGAAACAGACAAACTTGAACCAAGTCTGACAAATATTTCTTTGTCGGTTACCTAAAGAAACTAAAGGATATTATTTCTACCTTGCTGAAGAACAAAAGTTGTTCGTAAGCAATAGAGCTGATTTCTTAGAGAAAGAATTCCTTAGAGAAGGAAGTAAGCTCTAATGTTGAGCTTAGGAAAGTTCAACATGTAGAAATCCGACACCATCCACTGAACCAGTTGAGTCTGAATTTGATTAGATCAAATCCAGAACCTATTTTAGATGCACCATTAAGGATCAGGTAGAGTACCACGTCAGCCGGACAGATACTATGGTTTCTTAGTCCGGGACGGGGATCCTGTCGAACTTGATGAAAACGATGAGGATCCGATCACCTATATGGATGCAATGCAGAGGTATGACTCTGATAAATGTGCTTGGAGCCATGCAATCCGAAATGGAATCCATGAAGGTCAATGATGTATGGACATTAGTTGACCCACCGAAGGGATTAAACCCATAGGGTGTAAGTGGATTTTCAAAAGGAAATGGGAGCAGACGGTCAGGTTGAGACCTATAAAGCCCGTCTGGTTGCCAAGGATATCGTCAACGTTATGGTATTGACTATGACGAGACTTTTCTTCCTGGCAATGCTCAAGTCATTCGATTATGCTTGCGATAGCAGCACATTTAGATTATGAAATCTGGCAAATGGATGTAAAGACCGCTTTTCTAAATGGAGATTTAGAAGAGGAGGTGTATATGATGCAACCTGAAGGTTTTATATCTGCAGATGAGTCTAAGTGTGCAAGCTTCAAAAATCCATTTATGGATTAAAGCAAGCTTCACGGAGTTGGAACATACGATTTTGATAAGGTAATCAAAAACATATGGCTTCATTAAGAATAAGAGGAACCTTGTATTTATAAATGGGCAAATATTTCAGTTATTATATTTCTTATTTTGTATGTGGATGATATTCTTTTAAACAGAAATGACATTCCTGCATTACAAGAATAAAGGTTTGGGTATCATCTCAATTTGCCATGAAGGATTTGGAAGAAGCATCTTACATCTTAGGGATGAAGATCTATAAAGATAGATCTAGAAGATTGCTTGGATTATCCCAATCCACATACATTGATACTATACTGAAGAGGTTCAGTATGATTAATTTCAAAAAGGCTATCTTCCGATGGGCTATGGAATTAACCTCTCTAAGAGGGATTGTCCGACAACCCCTCAAGAAAGAGAGAGTATGGATAGAATTCCATATGCTTCGGCAATGGAAGCTATGATATGTACTATACCAGACGTGGCATACTCACTAAGAGTAGTGAGTATGCTATGACATGTACTAGACCAGACGTCGCATACTCACTAGGAGTAGTGAGCAGATACCAGTCTGATCCAGATAGCAACCACTAGAAGGTTGTAAAAATCATCCTTAAGTATTTGAGAAATACTAAAGACTAGTGGCTTGTCTACGGTGATTCTGACTTAAAACTTGAGGGATATACTGATTCAAGTTTTTAGTCAGATCAAAATGATAGCAAGAGTGTGTCGGGATAGATCAGATGGTGGGGCCATCTGCTGGAAGAGTTCCAAGCAGCATACAGTGGCAGATTCTACATGTGAAGCAGAATACATCGCAGCATCTGATGCCGCTAAGAAAGCTGTATGGCTGCGAAAGTTCATCACTGAGCTTGGAGTGACACCCTCCATTGATGGTCCAGTGCCTGTATTTTGTGACAACACTGGAGCCATAGCTCAAGCAAGAAACCCAAAGTACATCAGCGGGACCAAGCATATTTACCGTCGCTACCATCTGGTTCGAGAGATCGTCGAACACAAGGTGATATTGATCTTCAGAAGATTGATACAAAAAGAAAATCTGGCTGACCCATTTACCAAAGTCCTCGGCATCAAAGAGCTCAATGAACATAAGTCGAAGATGGTATTAGATACTGTGCCGATTGGCTTTAGGTTAAGTGGAAGTTGTGGGGAATTGTATCCTAAGAGTCAATCGTCAGTGTGCTGATGATTGAATTTTGTAAATGAAGTGACAAATTAATAAAGTATTATTTGGTATTGTTCATCATTTCATTGTACAACTTCAAATGAACTCTTATATGATGAAGTCCTAGGGCTTGTTTTATGATAAAGGAGGATTTATCTTCAAGTCTTTAAACCTGTTCACGACCAAATGATTTGCTGTTAATAGGATGATAGCATTATCGAGATTAGATTGTTGTGAGATATATACGTTGGTTATCCTCTTAACCAAGAAGTGTGGAGATACTGATATGTCGCATAGGTGAAGTGTAGGAGTACATTTCAATGAAACATGACCAATTCTGGAACACTCTACTGTCGAGAGATGTTCCGAGTGGATATGGGTATAAGTATCCCTCAGACCTGAGATCACCACAGTGACTAGCAAGCAACTCACTATACTTTGGTACTGGACTAGCAAAATTTCTAATTCTGGGATGGAAGGTTACTGGGTGCAGTTAAGTACTTGTGAAATCAGTACATGAGTCAAGATGAAATTGACCCCTTCTGGAAACAGGAGATAATGCTTGTGTTCAATTTAGCAAAATCTTGACCAGGATAATCCTTGTGAGGAGTCACAGGATTTCTAAAGTTGATCACATAGAGGATGAATTTATTACAGAGTTGATAGAACTCTGAAGTCATCCTGGCATTAGGAGTCCAAGGGATGAATTATACAGTAATCATAGTCCAGGGTTTCAGAATATTTGCTTCGCATATATTCGACCAATCCGGACATCGGGTACCATTGCTAGATGGTCCTTTCAATTAGTACAAGAAGTTGTTCTTATGCTACCGACTTAGGTTCGAACCTATAGGGTCACACGCATAGAAGTTTCTAGGTTGATCAAATGGCTGATTGATGATTAAGAATCATTCAGGGATAATTTGGTCAATTCGATTGACAAATTATCTAAACAAAAGTTGCATTAAAATAATTATTGAATTATTGGAGGGTTAATTAGTAATTGGATTACTAATAAATTCAATTTGATTGAATTATTGGACTTTAATTAAGCCAAATTGAATTAGATTCAATTTGGGCTAAATTATGGTCTGACCTAATTCGATCGGGTTTGACCGGAGCCGATTGGGCATAACCTAATTGATCGAACTTGACCCAATTGGATTGGGCTTGACTCAAGTCAATTAAGTGTCCTTATTTGATGAGGATTAAGAGTCTAAATAATCAGAATTTATTATGGAGAAGAATTCCTAAAATTTAGGACCCTAGCTTTCTTTCTTGGAGAATAAAGATATCTCATCTTTATCCCTAAAAGCAATGGTGCTTATCCTCTTTATTTTTGGCCAATTTTTGGCGTGAGGAAAGAGGAGGCGTGGGGCTATTTTTTAGAAAAATATGGCACCTCAAATATTCCTAAAAGATAGGAATCAAATCCCTAATTTGTAGGGACTACATGATGCATCAAGCAGGGTGGCGCGCAGCTGAAGTTTAGGTGCCAATAATCTCCTGATTTTATGGATTCTTAGCACAAGACTAAAAGATAATTTGTTCATCTATTATCTGCCGATTCATCAAAAAATTTTTGGAAATTTTATCAGCCAAATTCGTGGCCAAAAGAGGTGTGAGGCGTGGGGGGTCTTTTAGTTATAAAAAGACCCCCCACGCTGTTAGATGTATGCCCTAGAAGCCAATCTGGCTGACACATTGTTAATTCTAGGGACATAATTTTGTACTTGACTATTTATTATTGAATAAATAAAAGGCATCTTTTCATTCATATTAATTATGTGTCTATGAATCGTCCAAGAAATTAATAAGATGATGATGCATATTCTCAAGAGTTTGAGAATTTGAGCCATGTATCATTGGTGATTAATTTCTAAATGCTCCTGATCAATGGATCATCACGAGGACGGTGATCGATCCGATCAGTGCACAGATCACCTTTCCTTCTGGATGGACGAGACTTGAGTCCACAGTGTAGGGACACTGAAGTGATAGTGCAGGTGCTTGTTAGAGAACAAGGGTACTGAGCGGTGACCAAGACAAGAAGTTACTTGGACGTCTATCCACTCGTCAGTGACTTGCTTGATGTTGCAGTAGTATGACTGGTCCTTTGACCTGCGGTGCTTCGGCTACTCACAGTGAGGTTATTGTAGTTTGACTACACGTATACATGGTCTCTAGTCATATGGGTCCTTGTAGTGTAGATTGGCTGCAGTAAGTTCACTGTAGGAGTAGGGTATGCACTTACATGGAATCTATCGACCTTGATAGAAGAGGAGTGATCCTATGTGATTTGTTAGACTGAGTTCTAAGACTTTGCCAGGGCAGTAATATAAAGTGGAGAAAGAGTTTTCCACTATCGAACTCGAGTCAAATAAATCTTGACATATGACAGACGAAGGGATTTGACGAGTTATCCATGACCTCCGTCCTGTAGGGATCCACGATAGAAGGACTGTATCACATGATAACTGCACCTAGAGGTTCATCATTCTATTCTGCTGGGTAGCCACTACATGCTGCTAGGTGTCACTGTGGATGGTGGGACTCATAGGGATTATCTCGATGATCGATAAGCCCTAATGAGTAGAGTTGGAATCGTTCCGACCCATTGAAAGGAGTTTTCAATGATATTGTGATAGAGATCACAATATATCTCACTACCAGTCGGAGTAAACCTATGGGGTCACACACACTAGAGGCATTGACCGATCCGATGGTTGAATCGTGATTAGGAATCACAAGTAATCAATTCGATTGATAATAAGCTGAAGAAGGAACAAAGAGAATTAATTAATTGGACTTAAAACAAGAGTCCTACTTGGAGTAGGATTCCTAGAGTCCTAATTGGATTAGGACTAGGAATCCTACTTGGACTGAGATTCCTACTTGGACTGGGATTCCTACTTGGACTGGGAATCCTATTTGGAGTAGGACTGGGATTCCTACTTGGAGTAGGATTCCTACAATCCTAATTAGATTAGGAGTTTTGAATTAAATTTGGATTCCCACTTGGAGTAGGATTCCTATTGTCCTAATCGGATTAGGACTTCGAATTCAAATTAGAGTCCTAATGGATTAGGACTAGAATTAAACAAGTCCTAATTGGATTAGGATTTCTTAAGTCCTAATTAATTATTAATCTAATGAATCAACATGACTCCTAATTGGATTAGGATTGAAGAGTTCAATTGAGTCATGGTTCATTCAAGTTCTAATTGGATTAGGACTAGCATAGATTGAACCCAATTGATTCATGATTTGCACTAAACCAATAGGAGCCCTAGATGCCTTTATAAGGCTTGAAAGGAGGTGCCCTAATGATAAGTGAAGCCCTCCTCCTCTCCATCACGTGGCCACCCTCCTCTCCTCTCTTTTCAGCCACCAACAACAAAGGGAAGAAAAGGATCTTGGTGGCCTCCTTCTTCCTCCACCGTTTGGTTCCAACGCAAGGAAGAAAAAGAAGGCTGCAGGGCTTCGTTCCTCTTCTTCTCTTCATCCTTCTTCTTCCTCCTCCCAAGCACAATCAAGGATTGATTGAAAGGGAGGATATCAGCCATCAAAATTATCTCTGCAAGGGAGCTAGCACCCCGGGGAGATAGAAAGCTTGGATCGGTTTTCTGCTTCGTGTGGATACCCGTAGAGGCCGGGCACTTGAACGGCTTCAAGCGAACCTTCATCCTAAACCACGAACTTCAGTTTGCGGTGATCATCTACCCGCACAAGGTGAAGATCTGATCTTCTAAAGTTTTTAAAAGTTTTAATCCTTATCTATCTACGAACGGTTTTTGAACAACGTTCATGCGATGAACGGTTGATCCCGCGCATGCCTCTTCCGCTGCATCTGAATTTTTTTAAATTTCAGCGGCATGATCGAGGTATTCTAACACACGCCTAGGGTTTAAAAAAGATGGTCTTTAGAAAGGGTTCTAAATTTTAAAAAAAATATGAGAGCCAGACATCTTCTCTCCTCCTTCTTCTCCTTCATCTCCATCATTCATCCTCTCGAAGAAGAATCAAAAGTTGAGTGCTTCGAGGGAGAAAAGTTCAGCCACTGCAGCACCTCTGCACGAGCTAGCACTCCTGCAGTTGTGGATCTTCCTAGAGCTTCGTATGGACTATCCGTAGAGGTCAGACACGTGTACAGCTATACAAGGTGATCAAGGCATCATCAAAGTTCTCAAAGTAAAAGGTATGAGATCCGATCTCATTAAAAATTAAGATTAGAAATCAACTCGGTTGCTGAAATTCTGCATGACTACATATTAGACATAGAATCATGCCTACTTGTTTAGGATAAATGTTTAAAGTCCTGGATCTATTTTTGTTGTAGAGATATGATCTCTAGCATGCATAGGAATTAAATAGTTTAATTCATGCTTCCGTTGTAAAATTTCTAAAAATATATGCATGCAACCATCAGGGTTTCCAACACCTATGTTCTAGTCTAAACCTAAGATCATGATTAGAATCGACCCCAATTAGTTTGGAGTCAACTCCGATATATTTGGCATGCCTTGTAACGAAGTGGCATGCCCTTTGAATACTTGGCACAGAGTAGGAGTTGACCCTGGCACATTTTAGCACGTTATAGCACATCCTGGCACATATGGTATAGATGAACAGTAACTGGAGCCGACCCCAGGAAGCCTTGAGCCGACCCCAGTGAAGCCGACCCCAAGAAAGCATGAGCCGACCCCAGGTTGAGAACTCAAAAAAACATCTCTCTGGAATCCCTAAGAGGGTCGACCCCACTGTAGCTTGGGTCGACCCCACTGTAGCACGGGTCGACCCCAAGAAAGCATCAGTCGACCCCAAGCTGAAAAGTCTGAAAATGAAGAAGGAGAGGTCCCCACCGGAGAAGCAAGAAAGCCTAGCTTCTGAATTTCTGAGAGGGCTGATCCCACTGTAGCAGGGGTCGACCCCACTGTAGCAGGAGCCGACCCCAGAAAAGCTTGAGCCGACCCCTGCCTGATGAATAGTGACTTGAGCCGACCCCAGCACGGATGACAGCCCAACGGCTAGTTCTGCAGAATTGTTTTTAAGTCCCCAACGGCTATAAACGGCTACTTTCTCCATTCCAATGGTAGGAAAGTGTTCTTTAGAGGTTGGAGAAGTATTTAAGAGGCACTATTCATCAGAGGAAGGTATCTTTTGAAAATCAAGAAGCACATTCAAGAGAAAATTCTAGAAAAGCAAACCTCATTCAATTGCTTCATCTCAAGAGTCAAAAAAAAGTGGTTGAGCAGTTTCAAAGAGTCATCAATAGCTCCACCAACCCTTGTGAAGTGAAGCAAGCTTGACAAAGAAGAGAATAGCTCCTCCAAAGTGATAAACATTCTCTAAACTCTTTTTGTAGTTTATAATTGCTTTATTTGCTCTTTTAGGAGCTTTCATTCTTTGCTTATTACTCTTGTTGTAAGGTTTGTTGGTAAGCCCGTAAAACCAACATTGTAGGTTGTTGGTGAGCCCGCAAAACCAACATTGAGGTTTATTGGTGAGCCCAAGACAATCCTACTATAATCCGAGGGATTATAGTAAAATTTCCAAGGAGACACTTGGAGAGTGGACGTAGGTGCCTTGGGGTGCACTAAACCACTATACATCGTGGTGTTTGTATTGTGGCTTCACTTATGATTATTCTTGTATTATCTTTCATCTTTGCTATAGTTTAATTCATTGAAGTAATTTAAGAAAGCATCCACCGCACTCAACTAAGGCAGTTTTTTTTAAAGCACTAAAAATTTAGAAAAATTCAATTCACCCTCCCTCTTGGGTTGTCACCTTGGGCAACAAGTGGTATCAGAGCAGGTGCTCTCATATTATTTGTTAATCTCACGATCAAGAGCAAAAGATCATGGCAGCCCAAGTAGGAAGTTCTATGAGCGAGGGGCAATCCCACAAATAGACCTTTCCTTTTTTAACTGGCACCAACTACAATATGGAAAGCTAGGATGAGAATATTTATTCAAAGCTCTAGATTATGATTTGTGGAGTATTCATAACTAGAGGACCACACACACCCACAATTAGCATACATGGCACAATCATTTCCTAATCCTGAAATGGATTGGGATGACAATGATAAGATGCTAGCGCAACTAAATGCTAAAGCCATTAATGTACTTTACTGCTCTTCTAGATGTAAATGAATTCAATAGAATATCCACATGTACCTCAGCCAAAAAATTTGGGATAGGCTAGAAGTCACACATAAAGGGGACTAATCAAGTTAAGGAGTCTAAAATAAATATGTTAGTATATAAATATGAACTATTTAAAATGAATCCACTGAGTCCAGACTGAAATGTTCACTAGATTCACAGATATCATAAATGGGACAAAAGAGTTTAGGCAAATGTTATACTAACTCTGAATTGGTGCGAAAAATTCTCAGGGTCTTACCAAGAGTGTGGGAGCTTAAGGTAACTACAATTCAAAGAGGCAAAGAACCTCAACACGCTACAATTAGAAGAGCTTCTAGGATCACTCATGACCCAATAAGTTGACCATGAAGCAAACTTCAGAAGAAGAGGTCAAGAAAAGGAAAATCATTTGCCCTGAAGTCCACAACTCCAAAACCAAAACAGTGAATCAGGGGACTCTGATGAAAAGGAGGAATATGTATGAAGAAGGTAATGGCAATGCTCACGAGGAAGTTCAGAAAAAGAAAAGAAGGAGTTCCACAAAAGGAAGCCCCTTCTTCAAAGGCAGCTCAAGGAAAGAAAAGAGAAAGGACAAAAAGAAAGAAAAAAGAAGCGCCAATCTACTATGAGTGGTAACAAGCCCGGGCATTTCAAGATAGATTGCCCAAAATTGAAATGGATGGAAAAGAAGCTCAAGAAGAAGGCTTTCATGGCTTGAATGGAGTGAGAGTGGAGGAGTCAAATATCAAAAGAGGAAGATTCAGCAAATCACGGCTTAAAATCTGCTACATGGCCAATGAAGATGAGGTAGATGCTGAACTTGATTGTAATTTTACAGTAGAAGAATTACATAATGCATTTTTTAGATCTTATAAAGAGCACAAGAAACTAATTTATAAAAATAAAGTTTTAAAGGATGAAAATCAATTTCTTATGAAAGATAAGCTGAAACTATCTAACAACCATGAAACATTAAGTAAGAGTTCACTAATGAAACCAAAAATCTAATTACCGAAAATATTAAACTAAAAGGAGATGCAGAAAAATATAAATTCTTAGTGGATAAATTTACACTTAGCTCAACTAAACTAAACATGATTCTTGATAGTCAAAAAGCTGTATATGATAAAGCAGGCTTAGGATATAAAATAAATAGAAAACAAAAATACTTAAAGAATATATTTTGTTAAAGCCAAAAATAAAAATACTACCTGTTATTGCTGCAACAAATTAGGACACAAAGCATATGAATGTAATTTTAGAAAATTCAGCTATAACAGATTGAGTGAAAAGAGGCCAAAAGCTAAAATACAAGAAAATCTGGGTTGCAAAAGGAACATCAAACACTAACCCTAAAAGATCCAACATAGTTTAGATACCTAAAGTGCTTCCTTGATTTTGATTGCAGGTGTGCTTACAGCCAATAAGAAGAATAGGCGTTGGTATCTAGATAGCGGCTGTTCAAGACACATGACAGGTGAACATTAGAGCAATTTGTCACTTTGGAATTTAAAAATGATGGAGTGGTAACCTATGGAGATAATGGAAAAGAACACATCATTGGAAAGGGTAAAATCCATATCACTTCATCTATTTTTTATAAAAATATTTTGTTAGTTAATGGTTTTGAAACATAACTTACTTAGTATCAGTCAGTTTTGTGATAAAGGTCTTTAACAGTTTCCTTTTGAGAGCTTCGATGTGTATAATCACAAATCCTACAGATAATAACATTGTACTTATTGGGACATAGGCATGGAAAAAGATCGTACTTAGCCAAAAAAATGGATTATGCTTAATCACTAATGAAGAAAAAAAAATAAAACAAGTTGGCTATGGCATCGTAGACTAGGATATGCTAGTATGGACTTAATCTCAAAACTAGTCAAAAAAGATTTAATAAAAGATTTACCAAAATTAATTTTTGAAAAAGATAAAATTTGTAGCCCATGTCAATTAGGAAAGCAAATAAGATCATCTTTCAAATCAAAGAACGTAGTGTCAACCACTAGGCCTTTTGAACTCATCCACATGGATTTATTTAGACCTACTAGAACTACAAGTCTAGGAGAAAAAAGTATGGACTAGTAATTGTGAATGATTTCTCAAGATATACATGGGTTTCATTTCTTGCACATAAAAATGAAGCATTTTCAGCATTTTAAAATATTATAAAAATGTTATAAGTGAAAAGAATCTCACCTTAATTGTAATTCGAAGTGATAATGGGACCGAATTTGAAAATCCACACTTTGAAGAATTCTGTAATGAAAACGGTATTTCTCATCAATTTTCAGCACCTAGAATACCTCAACAAAATAGGATTGTTGAAAGAAAAAATAGGACTTTTTTTTTTTTTTTGGTGAAAACGGCATTTCATATAGCTCTAACTTGAGTACATCCAGCCATATCGGAAGCAAAAAAAGAGTACAAAGTGGGGGGTATCCCTCCTACCGATGTCCAAAGGATCTCCCCGGAATGTCGTGCTACATAGGAGGCCACCCAATCAGCTGCACGGTTTGCCTCCCGAAAAACGTGTAGAGCCTGAAAATCGCTCAACTCCTTAGCCAACCTACGGATATCACGGATAAGGGGATGGCCATCACCATATCTATCCAATCCACGCGCCCAGTCAATCACCACAGAGGAGTCCCCCTCGAGGCATAGCCGCTCAGCACCCAGTATCTGCCTGGCAAAGGATATCCCTTCCCAAGCTGCCCGCAACTCCGTCCCAACAGCAGTAAGTCCGGGCGTACGACGACCACCAGCTGCTATCATCCTCCCAAAATGATCCCTGATCACAAAACCAACGCCTCCGGCCACTCCGTCCGCCGACATACTACCATCGAAATTCACTTTGAGATAACCAGGGGGTGGAGGTACCCAAGAAACAAGGACGAACCTGGGCGCTGTGACAGCGGAAGAAGTACCCCAGATATCCCCGGCCATCCCAGAAGAGAACCTCGCGGTAGCTGTGGTGATCTCCCTCGCATGACGAATCGCTCTGTCCACCACCATCCTCGGCGGTAATCTTCTACCTTCAAACACACCAGAATTTCTGTCCAGCCATATATGATAAGCCAGGTATGCCCAGCGAATCCCCGCATCAACAGTACTGGGCCTCCGCATAGAAACCCTCAACCAATGAATCAAATCCTGTACCGACTCAACTGAGTGGGGCAATAGGGTCGGTGACCTCCTCCAAACCTCCCTGGCTCTGGGACACTGCAGTAAAACATGATCGATAGTCTCCTCCGTATCTATGCACACCTCGCACCCCTGAGTGATCCTCATCCCACGCCATGCTAGTAAACTTCTGGTTGGTAAGCAACCCCATGCCACCTTCCAGATAAAAAGCGCCACCCACGGATGAATCCGCATCCTCCAAATCCATCCCCCTCTATCTGCCGGCCTGGCTCACTAATCATCAGCTGATGAATATCCCTGGCACGCACCTGAGACCTCCCTGTCGGCGCCCAAACTAGTCTGTCTGGCCTCTCCCTGGCAGGAACTGGTAGGGCCAGGACCATCTCTGCCAGCTGCGCTCCAAACACCTCCTGAATCAGCTCCTCCCTCCATCGGCCGCCCTCCAGCTCGATCAGGTCTCTGACCCTGAGCCCAGCTATCCTCGCCGTGTCCACCATCACCGGCAACCTACTGATAGGCTGCTCTGTCAACCAGCTGTCCTCCAGCACATCTATGGACCTCCCATCCCCAATGGCCCACCTGATCGCCGGTAGCACCATCCCTTCTCTAGTGCAAATCTCCCTCCATATCGGTGAGTGGCGGCGGCAGCCGCGGATCCCAGGCGCTAGAGCACCGTACTTGGCCCTCATCAATGCAGCCCACATACCATCCGGCTCTAGTACTACTCTAGCAGCCTGTCGAGCCAGCAAAACCTCCCGTCTCATCACTAGGGACTGGATCCCTAACCCTCCACACCTGGTCGGCTGACATACCACCTCCCACGCCATCAAATGGATCCCCCCTCTACCTCCATTCCTTCCCCAGATAAAATTCCTGAAGATCCGCTCAAGATTCCGCACAGTCGCTACTGGGATAAGGGAGTTGGACAGTAAGTAAATAGGGATCGAGGAGAGAACTGACCGTACCAAGGTAACCCTGCCCATCATGGATAGTGAGTGTAGCTGCCACCCCTCCAATCTGTGTCTAATGCTGAGCTCAAGAGAGGAGCACTCCCTGCTGCGTAAGCGCTGACCAGAAAGTGGCACACCCAAGTACCTCAACATGCCCTCCTGCTCTCCCACTCCCAAAATCTCCAATATAGAAGTCTTCACCGCCACTCTGATCTTCGGGCTAAAGCATATTGCTGATTTGGATAGGTTGACCCGTTGACCAGATACCGAGCAATAATCCCGGAGAATCCTCTGAATGACCCGTGCATCCTGCCTCGTAGCCCGGGCTAGAAGTAGACAATCATCGGCAAAAAGCAAATGGGAGATCGGTGATGCGTCCGGCACGGGCCTGTAAACAACCAGCTCCTGGTTGCTCACTGCCTGCCTAAGGGCCCTAGAGAGAGCATCTGCACATATAATAAAGAGTAAGGGAGATAGAGGACAACCCTGACGTAATCCCCCGGAAGACTCGAAAAACCGGGAGGGCGTCCCATTCACCAAAATGGCAAAAGAAGGAGCTCTGACACACCCCATCACCCATCTAATCCATATCTCATGAAAGCCGAAATCCTGTAGCGACTGCTGTACAAAGTCCCATCTCATCCTGTCATAGGCCCTCTCCATATCAAGTTTAATCCCCATTAAACTCCTCCTGCTCGATGCCCTACGAAGATCAAACATGAACTCCTGAGCAATAAGAATATTATCAGAAATGCTTCGACCTCCCACAAAAGCCCCCTGCTCCGGGCTGATAATCCTCGGTAGAATGTCCCTCAGTCTGACTGCTAGTAACTTCGCCGTCGCCTTATACATGGTAGTACATAAGCTGATCGGGCGAAAGTGACTAGGCTCAGAAGCATCCTGTCGCTTCGGTATAAGTGTGATCAAGGTCCTCTGCCAATCTGTAGACATAACTGCGGTGCTAAAGTACTGCTGTATGGCTGCCGTCACATCCTGTCCTACTATCATCCAGTACCTCCGAAAGAACAACGGTGGAAAACCATCCGGCCCCGGTGCCTTGTCCCCCTCGAGGGACCACACAGCCTCCCGAATCTCCCTCTCCGATACCGGCCTGATCAGTGCCGCAGTGTCCTCCTCTGCCACACGTGCCGAGGGCGGAACAAAACCCTCTGGACTCCCACTGCCTAACTGCTCGGACCACCTGGCCCTGAAAAATCCCTCCAGCACTCTCTGGATCAAGTCGGGGTCCTCCACTATCTGCCCAGCCTCATCCCTGATAGCCCTGATCCTATTCCGGTGTCTCCTGATCACCACCGCCTGATGAAAAAAACTGGTGTTCCGATCACCCTCCCGAATCCACTGTATCCGTGATTTCTGTCTCCAAAAAATCTCCTGCTGCCTCAGAAGAGAATCATGTAGTGATGGAAGTGACCTAAGCTCCCCCATCTCCTCATCCTCCAAGCCCCCCCCCCTCTACCTCCTGGACTGTAGACTGAGAATGGCCACTTCAGATTCCTCAATCCGCCTAAATATATTTCCCACTTCCTCACGGTTCCATCTCCTTAGCCTTCTCTTTGTTAACTCCAACCTGCATGACACCCGGTACATAGCATCCCCTCTGACCGGCATACTCCATGCCTCCCTCCACTATCTCCCAAGACTGTGGATAGCATAACCAGAACTTCTCAAATCTAAAAGGAGAATGACTAGAGACAAGTGTATCGGTACTAACCAGTAAAGGACTGTGATCAGATGCGATCTGTGGCAAGTGACGAACATGATGCTCAGGGAAGCACTGGATCCACCCGGCTGTGGCATAGACTCTGTCCAATCTCTCCCAGACCCGAGCCTGCCCCTGCTGGTTATTACGCCATGTAAACTTTGGCCCCGAAAAGCCCAAGTCAATCAAGCCATTCTCCATAATGAAGTCCTGAAATTCCCTGATCTCCCTTTTGTAAGTAAAAGCCCGCCCCCCCATCTTTTCATGGGGATGAACAATACAATTAAAATCCCCTGCCACCAACATAGGATAGCCCTGACTGATGAGCTGAGATGCCTCCTCCCATAAAGTCCTCCGTTCTATGAACCTTGTACTAGCATACACAGCTGCAAGAACCCACGGACTGCGATCTTCCTCTGAGATCACTATGATCACCTCTTGGTTGCAACCATTAAAGACATCAATTTTACAACCACCCTGTAACCAAGTCACAATAATACCTCCTGACAATCCCTGAGATTCCACAGCATAGAACCCCCATGATCTCGGAAGCATCTTCCTTACCTTCTGCAAACTCACCCCGGATAACCGGGTCTCGAACAGAACACATATCTCCGGTTTGTGCAGATGCACTAGCCTACGGAAAGCCGGGGCAAAAGAGGGCTTCCCCACGCCACGGCAATTCCAAAGAAGTGCTCTCATGATGCACACTGGTCACCGGCACCGCCCACACCCCCAGGGTCGTTGCCACATGTAGTCATCAATTTCCCACCATCGCCAATTGTTGCGTCATTGGCAATGCTCGAAACGCTGGGGCTCACACTCCTCACCAAAGCTTTCAATCGGTTCAGAGTTTGAGAATGAGGGTCACTGTTCACCTGTGCCATTTGGCACGCATGCTTCAGCCCCCCCTCACTGGCATCACAATGGAGATCCTCACCTTCCATACATACTGTCTCCTGCTGTCCACACAAAATAGAGGGGAAAGAGGAGGCCTCTACCTGGTTAGTCCCGAGTCCACCTCCTGTAGAGCTCTCACTAGCCATCTCCTTCCCTCCATCACGGATTGGTTGCCCGCAGCCAGCCAGCTCCACAGCCACATGGTCTTCGGTCGTCACCTTCCTCCCAGCACTGGCGGATACCTCCTCACCGGTCACTCTCGCCAGTAGGTCCGCCGCCACCGAGGCTGCCCGTGCCAGCCCCCGCCGGGGCGATTTGCCCCTCCCGAATCGCCGACCACTCCTCTCCTCCATCTGCCCGGCCATGCATGAGACCGCCGGCGAGAGGGGGGGTGGCGAGCTTCTGCTCCTCCAGCGCCCTTTTCCGACCTTTCCGACCCCACTTCCACTAGGAGAGGGAGCCCGGATGGGTGTGGCCGGGCAGCTTCCCGGCAACTCGGAGCCGAAGACTGCCGAAGTTCGCTGGGGCTTCGGTGGACTACGGGCCCTCTTCAGTGGGCTTGGAACCGGCCCACTGCTCAAAACCGATCCAGAGTGCTGATGCCCCCCGCCGAGTCCCCTCACCGGTTCGCTGTTTGACTCGGTCTGGCCTTCGGGTTGACTCAGCCCTTGGATCACCCGATCAGCTGGGTCTCCCGATTCCATCAGCTCCGGTGATTTCCGCCGGGCAACTTTGGTTGGCTTTTGCCAGCCCTCCAGGTCCGGCGGGGAAATAGGCATCCTCGGTCCCCCTTCGTCGTGACCCCGTGATGAGACCTTGGGCATCGGAGCCGGAGCCGGAGCAGAGCTCGAGCTCGCCCCACCGGACTTCTGCTTCCAGCTTCCCCTTTTAGGATCCTTGGGGCCATTTATCCAATTCGTAGACAGCCATGGGCCATACATCAATTGTTCTTCTACATCCCGAGGCTCCTTCCCTGTCTCCGTCCGCCCTGCAGAGCTGTCAGCACCCAGCTCCTTTCCTGCCGTCACCGGAGGGGAGAATTTACATGCTGCCTCCCCATGTCCGATGCGACCACATCTGTAACAGTAGTCCGGTAGGTTCTCATAAACAAAGCTTTGCCAAAACTTTCTTTCAATTCCTTCCTCAACCCCTTTCATGAAGATTCCGGGACGCAAAGGAGTTTTGATATCAAGCTCCACCTTAACCCTCGCAAAGCCCCGTTTCGTCCCCTGATCAGTAGCTGCATCCAAGGCAAGCGGTCTTCCGGCCGTCGCAGCAATTTGTAGGATAGTCTCCCTAGCCCAAAAATCCAGAGGCAGCCATGGGAGACGCAGCCATGCTACAACTCGACCGGCACCACCGGAGCCCGGGACGAAGTTCGGCCGCCAATGTTCCATGGTAAATAGCTGGCCAGCCACCAGGAACGGACCTGTTGCCCAAGGTGACAAGCCAAGAGGGGGGGGGGGTGAATTGGTTTCTTCTTTACTTTAGTGCTTTTAAAACTTTCTTAGTTAACTGCGATGGATGCTTACTTAGGTTATTAGAGTGAGTTAAACTAATGCAAGAATAGAAAGTAAAGCAAGAGAGAATGAAAGCACAAACACAATCCAAACACAACAATATATAGTGGTTCGGTGCTCTCCTTAGCACCTACGTCCACTCCCCAAGCGTACCCTTGGAAATTCACTATAATCTCGCGGATTACAGTTGGATTGTTTTCCGGGCTCACAATCCAAAAACCTTGTTGGTTTTACGGGATCACCAACGAACCTATACAACTTTGATTTTCCGGGTTCACCAAAAACCTTGTTGGTTTTGCGGGCTTACCAACGAACCTTTACAACTTTGGTTTTCCGGGTTTACCAAAACCTTTGTTGGTTCCGCGGGCTCACCAACGAACCTTTACAAAGTTTTCAAACAAATGAAAAGAAAAGATTTAAACTCCTAAATGAGCATATAGAACAATATGAGCAATGAAGAAGAGTTAGAAAGAAATTATCGCTTTGAAGTCACTTGGCTCTTCTTTGTCAAGGAAGCTTCACTCTTCAATGGGGGAAGGAGCTCTTGATGCCTCTTTGAATCTGCTCAATCCCTTTCTTTGATTTTTGAATGAAGCTCTTGATGAAGAAGATTAGGGCTCTTTGGTTTTCTTGTGTATCCTTTGATTTCCCACTCAAAAGTTATTTATTCTGATGAATAGTGCCCTTTTAAATAGTTTTCAACCTTCCTTGGACAAGCCCCATTGGTCAGATTTGAAAAACTAGCCGTTACATGCCTTGGGAAGGACAAAAAGTACATCTGCAGAACTAGCCGTTACTGTTCAGCCCGTGTTTGGGTCGGCTCAACCTGTCCTTGGGTCGACCCAACTTGGCCTTGGGTCGACTCAAACATTCCTTGGGTCGACCCTCTCAGAGAACACAGAAACATGAATTTCAAACTTCCTTCACTTGGGTCGACCCAACCATTCTTGGGTCGACTCAAAGTTCACTTGGGTCGACTCAACTTCTTCTTGGGTCGACCCTCTCAGTAATTCCAGAGAGCCATTTTCTGTCTGTCTTTCTGTCTTCCATTTGGGTCGACCCTCTCAGGGTTTGGGTCGACTCAAAGTTCACTTGGGTCGACTCAACTTCTTCTTGGGTCGACCCTCTCAGTAATTTCAGAGAACCATTTTCTGTCTGTCTTTCTGTCTTGCCTTTGGGTCGACCCTCTCAGGGTTTGGGTCGACTCAACCACTGTGTGGGTCGACCCTCTCAGTAAATCCAGAGAGCATTTTTTCTTTGCATTTTGAGGTTCTTTGGAGGTTGGGTCGACTCATGCCTACCTTGGGTCGACCCAACTCACTGTTCATTTGTGCTGTTTTTGCATGAGTGTGCCAGATGATTCCTTTAAGTCCCGGAGTTGACCCAATCAACCTATGGGTCGACTCAATTCACACTTTGCTGCATTCTCAAGATTAGATCCATCCAAATGAATAAGACCATATATATATTTTCAATTAAACAAATATACTGAGAGTAATGAACTTATAAATGAAGTATCAATTTAACTTATAGCAAGCTCTAGATAATTGCTTGTTAATCATCAAAATAACACTATCATCCTCAATCTCCCCCTTTTTGATGATTACAAAATAAAGAGTATAAGCCTATTGATACTTGTCTTTAAAATCAGTTTATAAAAGGGATTGAATTTCTGAATTTCAGCTTTTCATATATATAAGTGAAATCTCCCCCTATATTATTCAAAATTTGCCAATTTGACTTTTTGAATGGCTCCCCCTTTCATTTATAATTCATTAGCAATGAAACTTCAAAAATTTGAGATAAAATATGAGTTTCAGCTTATGTATCGGGGTGAGAGAGGAGCGTGCCAAATTTTGAATTTATATGTGCCAAATTCTGAATTATGATAGAAATTTTTGATTTGATGGTTTTCATTGTTACAAATTGCTCCCCCTTAGATATATAAGCTTTCTTATATGATTTTCAATTTGTTTGCCCATTTATTTCTCTTTTCTTTTCATAACTTCTTTACTCACTCTTTCTCACAAAATTAATATTTTTTTTTTTTTTAAACACTATCTTTGCTTCTCCCAAAATCAATACTCTTTCTTAACTTGTCAAATGAAATACTCTTTCTTTTCTCGAAGTGAATACTCTATCTTTTCTTCTCCCCCTTTATAGATACCACTCTTTTCTTCTCGTTTCCTTTATATACTCTTTCCTTCTCTTCTCCCCCTTTTTGTTATCATCAAAAAACATATATATGGGAAAAGATGCAATAAAGAACAAACTTCAGACTTCATTGATCAAAATAGGAACATTTTCATACAATAATGCCCAAAATAAAGATAAGTACAATGTTCCTCAATCAAGATTTAAAGATATAAGGCAAAAGCAAGATACATATGAGAAAAAGCAAGATACATATGAGAACTAGATTTCTAGCCTAGGCTCTAAACATAGATACTAAGATCAGCCTAGGGGGAATCTAATGGCTGGGATCTAGTCCTCATCCTCCTAGCATACGTGGCGAGGGGAGGTCGAGCCTGGTGAGACTGAGTCTGGCGTGGAGCACGTCGAGCTGGATGACTCTGTGCCGATATCTCTGACTCAGCAGCCTGTGGCACAGATGGTCCATGTGTCTCCCTCTCTCTCCGGAGTGCTCCAATCTGCTGCCTCAGATCACTGATATCAGCAGACATGACATCCAACCGGGCGTCTAATCGGCTCGTGAGCCCGTCAGTAATAGTCCTCGCCTGAGCTGACATGAGCTCTGTCATCCTGCTCCAGAAGTCATCCGTATCTGTCGGAGGAGCAGATGACGATGGTCCAGCCTCTGAGGGTGCAGTAGGATGATCCATAGGCTCCTCATCCTCACCCTCTGGTGCCTCTCCCTCTGGTGCTTCACCCTGAATGCCTGCACCAGTATGTATCCACTGCCCGTTCACTTTCTCATAACCCATGCGTATGAGTGACCGTGCAGTGTACGTGTCTGTGGGTTGCAGATTCTTGAATGCTTCCTCCTCAAGAGGTAACCCGTGCTGACGGAAGATCAATGTAAGTATCATGCCATAAGGCAATGATACCCTGTTGCTGCTTATTACCTTTCTCATTTGCCTCAATATCATGGCCGGAAGATTTAGGGGAATCCCCCTAATCATGCACTCCATAACTGCAAGATCTCGTTCTGAGATGAGATCGAATCTCCCGGTCTTCGGAAATAAAATTCTATTTATCATATTAAGCAACAACCTCATCTCGGCGGAAAGAGAACTAGCTATTACCTTCTGAGAGAAATCGAAGTTCTCATTTTCCATGATCAGCTGAAGAGCTCTCATTTTGTTATCTGATCTTTCCGGAATAGCTCCCGTGCAAGGTAGGTGTAGAAGCTCACTCAAGCTCTCCTCGGATACACGGATCCGAACCCCTCTAACATCTGAAACAAGCCCTCCCATACCAGTCTTGAGGAAGGCGTAGAATTCTTGGACTAACCCGGGGTATATCACCACATCAAGGGAGCAAAGATACTCCCATCCTTGTCTTTGGATCCATTCCCAAATTCGAAATCCTTCTTGGTTGAAAAACTCCGAATGGATCCTTCTTCCGGTAGTAACCGGCCTCCCCGCAAATCTTGCAAGGAGCACTGAGGGGGAAGGAGGAGGAGGGACCTCCGCACGTGCCTCACGCGGTGGAGACACGGGAGAAGGCTCGGTAGGGCGCCTTTCCTCTTGTTGGACTCGGCTCACTCTTCCGGATCTTTTGGCTACGGCTCGTTTGGGACCCATTTCTCCAAGATCTTAAAGAAATCTACTATTTGGAGGAGTCTAGTGGAGATTGGAGAGTGGGGACAAGGATTTTCGGAAGAAGACAAAGGGCAAACAGTGCCCTAGATGAGCTCTCGGGCCCCCTTTTAACAGTGGGGTCCCGACGTTGGGTCGACTCAAGAATTTTCTTGGGTCGACTCAACGTTGGGTCGACCCTTGTTCTGGGTTGGGTCGACCCAAGTGCAGAACTTGGTTTTCTCTCCCTTTTTGCTTCTAAAAAGTTTTCCTCGCTTTTAATCCTTATAAGCTCCTTATGGGACATTGATACATGAGTGAGAAATTTATAGACAATAAATTTGACTCATGTTTCATGGGATTTTTGAAGTTAGAAGAATGTATCATGAGACTACTAACTTCCTTTCATATTCATTCAATAAAAGGATCACATATACCTAATTCCCTTCTGAGCATACAGAATCTATCTTCACTCAGTGGTTTTGTGAATATATCGGCCAATTGTTTTTCCGTGCATATATGCTCAATGCATACATTTCCATTTTGCACATGATCCCTAATGAAATGGTACCTTATTTCTATGTGTTTGGCCTTAGAGTGCTGAACTGGATTTTTAGTGAGATTGATAGCACTCGTATTGTCACACTTAATAGGAATATTTTCTAGTTTAACACCATAGTCCTCTAGTTGTTGCTTGAGCCATAATACTTGAGCACAACAGCTACCAGCAGCTATGTATTCAGCTTCGGCTGTGGATAGTGCTACTGAATTCTGCTTTTTACTAAACCATGATACTAAATTGTTTCCTAAGAATTGGCATGTGCCACTTGTGCTCTTTCTATCTAATTTGCATCCGGCAAAATCTGCATCTCAGTATGCGAGCAAATCTAGACATGAGTCTCTCGAGTACCATAATCCAATGGTGGTGGTTCCTCTTAAATATCTAAGGATCCTCTTAACTGCACTTAAATGTGACTCCTTAGGATCCGATTGATATCTAGCACATATCCCTACACTAAATACAATGTCGGGTCTACTAGCCGTAAGATAGAGCAAGGATCCAATTAGTCCTCTATAGAGCTTAATATCTACACTTTTCCCTTTTTCATCCTTGTCTAGCTTATTAGTGGGATTCATTGGAGTGCCAATTCCCTTATGATTTTCATTACCAAACTTCTTCAGTATTTTCCTTGTATACTTAGTTTGATGAATGAAAATACCTTCTTTGGTTTGTTTGATTTGTAATCCTAAAAAGAAGCTTAATTCTCCCATCAAACTCATCTCAAATTCTCCATGCATTAAATCAGCAAATTCTTTGCATAGAGTATCGTTAGTGGCACCAAAGATTATGTCATCTACATATATTTGTACCACTAGTAGATTTTTGTCCTTTCTTTTGAGAAATAGAGTTTTATCTACATTTCCTCTACAAAAGTCATTATCAATGAGAAACTTACTTAGTCTATCATACCAAGCCCTAGGTGCTTGCTTTAATCCATATAATGCCTTATGCAATTTAAACACATGATTTGGTAATTCATGATTTTCAAATCCTGGAGGTTGTTCTACATATACTTCCTCTTCAATAATACCATTTAAAAATGCACTCTTCACATCCATTTGATATAATTTAAAGTCCATAAAGCATGCAAATGCTAGAAGTAATCTTATAGCTTCTAATCTAGCTACAGGAGCAAACGTCTCATCATAATCTATTCCTTCTTCCTGATTGTATCCTTTAGCTACAAGTCTAGCCTTATTTCTTATAACTACTCCATTTTCATCTAATTTATTTCTAAATACCCATTTTGTTCCAATTACTGAATTATGCTTTGGTCTTTCAGTTAATGTCCATACATTACTTCTTTTAAATTGATTTAATTCCTCTTGCATGGCATTTATCCAGTTAGTATCTTTTTCAGCTTCTTCATAAGTTTTAGGTTCTAATTGTGAAACAAAAGCAAGATAATCATTTAAATTCCTAAGAGAAGATCGAGTTCTTACCCCTTGAGATGAATCACCAATAATTAAGTCTTTGGGATGTCCATGTGCATACCTCCATTCTTTTGGCACGTCTTGGGGTTGTGGTGGCAGGCAATCTTCTCCCTTATCTTGATTTGGCACGTCATCTATATTCAACTTTTCAAAGTCTATAATTCCTGTATCATCATCAACAATACTTTCTTTCCTAGCAGACTCACTATCAGACTCATCAAATATAATATTGACCGACTCTTCCACTACTAAGGTTCTTTTGTTGAATACTCTGTATGCCTTGCTAAATGTGGAGTATCCTAAGAAGATACCTTCATCTGACTTGGCATCAAATTTACTTAAGTCCTCCTTGCCATTATTTAAGATAAAACATCTACATCCAAATACTTTAAAATATTTTGCAGTTGGTTTCCTATTGTTCCAAAGTTCATAAGGAGTTTTCTTAGTTATAGGTCGTATTAAGACTCGATTTAGAATATGGCAAGAAGTGTTTATAGCTTCAGCCCAAAAGTACTTTGGAAGATTTGACTCGCACAACATTGTGCGTGCCATTTCTGCCAATGTCCTATTTTTCCTTTCAACAACCCCATTTTGTTGAGGCGTTCTAGGTGCTGAAAATTGATGTGATATTCCATTTTTAGTGCAGAATTCCTCGAAGTGTTGATTTTCAAATTCCGTGCCATGATCACTTCGAATTGCTACCAATGTGAGTTTCTTTTCATTTATGATTTTATTGTATAGTTTCAAAAATTCTGAAAATGCTTCATTCTTATGTGCCAAAAATAAAACCCATGTGTACCTTGAAAAATCATCTACAATAACTAGTCCATACTTCTTCCCTCCTAGACTTGTAGTTCTAGTAGGTCCAAATAAATCCATATGTATGAGTTCAAATGGTCTAGTTGTTGAGACTACATTTTTCGATTTGAAGGATGACTTAGTTTGTTTTCCCAATGAACATGGTCCACATATTTTGTCTTTTTCAAAAGTCAATTTTGGCACATCTTTTATTAACTCCTTCTTAACTAGTTTTGATATTAATTCCATACTAGCATGTCCTAGTCTTCGATGCCAAAGCCAACTAGTTTCATTTTTCTTTTCTTCATTAGTAATTAAGCATAAACCATTTTTCTTGCCTAATTCTTAAAGATCTACTAAATAAATATTCCTTTGCCTTTGTCCTACAAGTACAATACTATTATCTTTAGGATTTGTGATTATACATACAGATGCTTCAAATGTAACTTTAAATCCTTTATCACAAAACTGACTTATGCTAAGAAGATTATGTTTCAAACCTTTAACTAATAAGACATTTTCTATAAAAACAGATGGAGCAATGAAAATTTTACCCTTTCCAATGATATACCCTTTACCATTGTCTCCATAGGTTACTACTCCACCATTCTTTGGTTCCAAGGTGACAAATTGATCTTCGTCACCAGTCATGTGTCTTGAACACCCGCTATCTAGATACCAACATTTTTCAACTTTGTCAGCTGCAAGACACACCTGCAATCAAAATCAAGAAGAAACTTTAGGTACCCAAACTAAGTTGGGTCCTTTAGGGTTAGTACTCCATGTTCCTTTTGGAACCCAAACTTTTTTGAATTTTATCTTTTGATTATTACTTGATTTGTTTTGACTAGACTTTCTAAAGTTACATTCATATGCTCTATGTCCTAACTTATTGCAATAATAACAAGTAATATTTTCATTTTTAGCTTTTACAAAAATATTCTTTAATAATTTTTGTTTCCTATTTGTTTTATATCCTAAACCGGCCTTATCATATACAGCTTTTTGGCTATCAAGAATCAAATTTAATTTGGTAGAACTAAGAGTAAATTTATCTACCAAAGTTTTATATTTTTCAGCATCTTCTTTTAACTTAATATTTTCAGCAATTAAGTTCTTGGTTTCATTTTCAAGTTTCCTACTTAATGTTTCGTAGTTATGAGACAGTTTTATCTTATCTTTAATGAGAGATTGATTTTCTTCTTTTAGAGCTTTGTTTTTATTAATTACCTTTTTATGTTCTTCCATGAGTTCTAAAAATGCATCATGTAATTCATCAACAGTAAAATCGCAGTCAAGTTCAGAATCTACCTCATCGTCATTGGCCATATGACATATTTGGGCCGTGTCTTGATGATCTTCGTCCTCCGAACTTGATTCCTCACTCTCACTCCAATCGGCCATAAAATTCTTCTTTTTCAATTTTCTTGCCATCCACTTCAAATCTGGGCAATCTATCTTATAATGCCCGGGTTTGTTACACTCATAGCAAATGGGAGTTTCTTTCTCCTTTTCTTTGTCCTTACCCTTTTCTTTGCTTGAGTTACCTTTAATGAAGGGCTTCTTTTTATGGAATCTATTCTTACCTCTCATGAATTTTCTGAATTTTCTCCCAAGCACTGCCATCCCTTCTTCATCAATATCTTCATCATCATTTGAATCTTCCGATTCAGTTTGTTGTCTAGGGGTGGTAGTCTTTAGGGCAATAGGCTTTCTCCTCTTGACCTCATCTTCTGAATTTTGCCTCATTGTCAACTCATAGGTCATGAGTGATCCTAGAAGCTCCTCTAACTGCAGTGTGTTGAGGTCCTTTGCTTCTTGAATAGCGGTTACCTTGGCCTCCCAATTCCTTGGTAGAGACCTGAGAATTTTACGCACCAAATCAGAGTTAGAATAAGACTTTCCTAAACTCTTAAGCCCATTTATAATATCAGTAAAACGAGTAAACATATCAGTTATGGACTCAGTAGATTCCATTTTAAACAGTTCATACTTGTGTACTAATATGTTTATCTTAGACTCCTTAACTTGATTGGTCCCTTCATGTGTGACCTCAAGTCTATCCCAAATTTCTTTGGCGGTGGTGCAAGTGGATATTCTATTAAATTCATTTACATCTAAAGAGCAGTAAAGTATATTTACAGCTTTTGCATTTAACTGTGCTAATCTTCTATCATTTTCATTCCAATCCATTTCTGGTTTGGGTATGATAGTGCCCTCTATGTTAAGTGTGGGTGTGTGAGGTCCTCTAGTGATGATTTGCCATAGTTCATAATCTGAAGCTTGAATGAATATCCTCATTCTGGCTTTCCAATATGTGTAGTTTGTGCCATTAAATAGAGGAGGTCTATTTGTGGATTGTCCCTCACTCATTGCACATCCCACTTGGGTTGTCATGATCTTTAACTCTTGATTGTTAGATCAATGAGTACTATTAGAGCACCTTGCTCTGATACCACTTGTTGCCCAAGGTGACAAGCCAAGAGGGGGAGGTGAATTGGTTTCTTCTTTACTTTAGTGCTTTTAAAACTTTCTTAGTTAACTGCGATGGATGCTTACTTAGGTTATTAGAGTGAGTTAAACTAATGCAAGAATAGAAAGTAAAGCAAGAGAGAATGAAAGCACAAACACAATCCAAACACAACAATATATAGTGGTTCGGTGCTCTCCTTAGCACCTATGTCCACTCCCCAAGCGTACCCTTGGGAATTCACTATAATCTCGCGGATTACAGTTGGATTGTTTTCCGGGCTCACAATCCAAAAACCTTGTTGGTTTTACGGGATCACCAACGAACCTATACAACTTTGGTTTTCCGGGTTCACCAAAAACCTTGTTGGTTTTGCGGGCTTACCAACGAACCTTTACAACTTTGGTTTTCCGGGTTTACCAAAAACCTTTGTTGGTTTTGCGGGCTCACCAACGAACCTTTACAAAGTTTTCAAACAAATGAAAAGAAAAGATTTAAACTCCTAAATGAGCATATAGAACAATATGAGCAATGAAGAAGAGTTAGAAAGAAATTATCGCTTTGAAGTCGCTTGGCTCTTCTTTGTCAAGGAAGCTTCACTCTTCAATGGGGGAAGGAGCCCTTGATGCCTCTTTGAATCTGCTCAATCCCTTTCTTTGATTTTTGAATGAAGCTCTTGATGAAGAAGATTAGGGCTCTTTGGTTTTCTTGTGTATCCTTTGATTTCCCACTCAAAAGTTATTTATTCTGATGAATAGTGCCCTTTTAAATAGTTTTCAACCTTCCTTGGACAAGCCCCATTGGTCAGATTTGAAAAACTAGCCGTTACATGCCTTGGGAAGGACAAAAAGTACATCTGCAGAACTAGCCGTTACTGTTCAGCCCGTGTTTGGGTCGGCTCAACCTGTCCTTGGGTCGACCCAACTTGGCCTTGGGTCGACTCAAACATTCCTTGGGTCGACCCTCTCAGAGAACACAGAAACATGAATTTCAAACTTCCTTCACTTGGGTCGACCCAACCATTCTTTGGGTCGACTCAAAGTTCACTTGGGTCGACTCAACTTCTTCTTGGGTCGACCCTCTCAGTAATTCCAGAGAGCCATTTTCTGTCTGTCTTTCTGTCTTCCATTTGGGTCGACCCTCTCAGGGTTTGGGTCGACTCAAAGTTCACTTGGGTCGACTCAACTTCTTCTTGGGTCGACCCTCTCAGTAATTTCAGAGAACCATTTTCTGTCTGTCTTTCTGTCTTGCCTTTGGGTCGACCCTCTCAGGGTTTGGGTCGACTCAAGCTTGGGTCGACTCAACCACTGTGTGGGTCGACCCTCTCAGTAAATCCAGAGAGCATTTTTCCTTTGCATTTTGAGGTTCTTTGGAGGTTGGGTCGACTCATGCCTACCTTGGGTCGACCCAACTCACTGTTCATTTGTGCTGTTTTTGCATGAGTGTGCCAGATGATTCCTTTAAGTCCCGGGGTTGACCCAATCAACCTATGGGTCGACTCAATTCACACTTTGCTGCATTCTCAAGATTAGATCCATCCAAATGAACAAGACCATATATATATTTTCAATTAAACAAATATACGGAGAGTAATGAACTTATAAATGAAGTATCAATTTAACTTATAGCAAGCTCTAGATAATTGCTTGTTAATCATCAAAATAACACTATCATCCTCAGGACCCCTCATCATCATCGCCTCCCGATCTCCTTCGGAAGCGAAATGGACCGCCAGCACATCCTCTGCCATGGTAAAAACCTCGGCATTATAGTCCATATTCCCCACCCGTCTCAACTCCCTCACTACCCATTCGACCGGGACCTTCCGTCCTACGCTCTGCATAAAGACGGTTGTGGACTGCCATTCCCTTCTGGTCATCTCCAGCCGCTCCTCGGGGACCTCCAGAACCTCAGAGAAACGTTGCTGCAAATTCCCCAACTCCCGGTCAGTTATCCGGTGGCGAGACCAGCTTCCCTGCTTTGCCGTGCCCTTCGCCACCGCGCCCATGTCGCCTCCTTCATCTCGGCCCCGGGAGGGAGATGCCCTAGCCCCTCGGCCCTACCGGCCTTCCTTGTCTCCCTCTCCTGCGTCTTCTTGTCGTCCATACACACTCCCAGCTCCCGTTCGAGAGAATACCCCACTGACCGCACACTTTTTGATGCGGCTCTCTCTCTCTCCTCACTCTCTCTCTCTCCTCACTCCTAATGCAAGAGCCTCAAATAGGACTTTGGCAGAAATGGCTCGCACTATGTTATGTGAGTCAAATCTTCCAAAGTACTTTTAGGTTGAAGCTATAAATACTGCTTGCTATATTTTAAACCATATTTTAATTTGTCCTATTACAAAATAAACTCCTTATGAACTTTGGAAGAATAAGAAACCAACTGTCAAATATTTTAGAGTATTTGGCTATCGATGTTTTATTTTAAACAATGGCAAGGAAGATCTAAGCAAATTTAATGCCAAGTCAGATGAGGGTATCTTCTTAGGATACTCTACTTCTAGCAGAACATACAGAGTCTTCAACAAGAGAACTCTTGTTGTTGAAGAATCAATTAATATTATTTTTGATGAGTCTGATAGTAAGTCTCCTAGGAGAGAAAGTATTCTTGATGATGATGCAGGGATAATTGAGTTTGAAAAGCTGAAACTTAATGACGTACCAAATCAAGAAAAGGAAGATGAAGAGGAAACAGAAGATTATCATAATCCACCACAATCTCAAGACTTGCTAAAGGAATGGAGGTATGCACATAGACATCCTAAAGATTTAATTATTGGTGATCCATCACAAGGGGTAAGAACTCGATCCTCTCTAAAAAATTTAAATAATTATCTTGCTTTTGTTTCACAAATAGAACCTAAAACTTATGAAGAAGCAGAACATGACATACATTGGATTAATACCATGCAAGAATAATTAAATCAATTTAAAAGAAGTAATGTATGGACACTAACTGAAAGACCAAAGCTTAATTCAGTAATTGGAACCAAATGGGTCTTTAGGAATAAGTTAGATGAAAATGGAGTAGTTATAAGGAATAAAGCTAGGCTTGTAGCTAAGGAATACAATCAAGAAGAAGGGATAGATTTTGAAGAAATATTTGCTCCCGTGGCTAGATTAGAAGCTATTAGATTACTTCTAGCTTTTGCATGCTTTATGGATTTCAAATTATATCAAATGAATGTAAAAAGTGCTTTCTTAAATGGTTATATAGAAGAAGAAGTATATGTAGAGCAACCCCCTGGTTTTGAGAATCATGAATTTCCTGATTATGTATTTAAATTACATAAGGCATTATACGGATTGAAACAAGCACCTAAGGCATGGTATGATCGATTAAGCAAATTTCTATTAAATAATGATTTTAGTAGAGGAAATGTAGACAAAACACTCTTCCTTAAGAGAAATGATAAAAATTTGCTAGTGGTACAAATATATATAGATGACATCATATTCGGTGCCACTAATGATAATCTATGTAAAGAATTTGCTGAATTAATGCAAGAAGAATTTGAGATGAATATGATGGGAGAAATAAATTTTTTTCTTGGATTACAAATGAAGCAAACTAAGGAAGGAATTTTTATTCATCAAACTAAGTATACAAAAAAAATACTGAAGAAGTTTGGAAATGAAAACCATAAAGAAATAGGCACTCCAATGAACCCCACTAGTAAGCTAGACAAAGATGAAAAAGAAAAAAGTATAGATATGAAATTCTATAGAGGCTTAATTGGATCTTTGCTTTATCTTACTGCCAATAGACCTGACATAGTATTCAGTGTGGGAATATGTGCTAGATACCAATCAGATCCTAAGGAATCATATTTAAGTGCTGTCAAAAGAATCCTTAGATATCTAAGAGGAACCACAAGTATAGGATTATGGTACTCTGAGACTCTTATCTTGATTTGCTTGCATATTCAGATGCGGATTTTGCTGGATGCAAATTAAATAGAAAGAGCACTAGTGGGACATGTCAATTTCTAGGAAGTAACTTAGTATCATGGTTTAGCAAAAAGCAAAATTCAGTAGTATTGTCAACGGCTGAGGCCGAATACATAGCTGCCGAAAGTTGTTATGCTCAAGTACTGTGGCTCAAGCAACAACTAGAGGACTATTGAATCAAACTAGACAATATTCCTATAAAATGTGATAATACTAGTGCCATTAATCTTACCAAAAATTCTGTTCAGCACTCTAAGGCAAAGCACATTGAAATAAGGTATCACTTCATTAGAGATCATGTGCAAACTGGGAATGTATGCATTGAATATGTGTGTATTGAGAAACAATTGGCTGACATATTTACAAAACCCTTAAGTGAAGATAGATTTTGCATGCTTAGAAAAGAATTAGGCATATGTGATCCCTTTGATTGAAAAACAAATAAAAGGACCAAGTTGTCTCATGATACTCTCCTCTCATTTAGAAAATCTCATGAAACATTGGTAAAACTATTCATTTATAGATTCCTTACACATATATCAATGCCCCATAAATATTTGGTAAGGATCAGAAAGAAGGAAGAATTTGAAAAAAAAAATTAAAACCTGAACCGGGGCCGACCCCTCCTTGAGTCGACCCAAGAAAAATCTGGGGTCGACCGAACGGCGGAACCTCCGTTTTTAAAGGGGACCCGTGAGCCATTTTAGGGCATTCTTTCCCTTTGTCCTCTTCCTAAAACCCTATTTCCCACTTTCCAATCACCTTCAAACAGTAGTAGATTGCTTCCCTAAGCCGTTGGATCATGACCTAAGTGAGGGTTTGGTAAAAATAGGACCCAAGCGAGCTGTTGCCAAGAGATCCAGAAGGGTTTCACGGCCAACCATTGTAGAAGGGCATCCTAGAGAGTCCTCTACAGTTTCTCTACGAGGTGAGACACGTGCGGAGCCTCCTCCACCTCCTTACCCCTCAGTTCAACTTGCTAAATATGCATGGAGGCCGATAACCGCAGGTAGAAGGATCCATACCGAATTTTTGGATCAAGAAGGGTTCCAGTTGGGTGGTTGGATTTGAAGGCAAGGATGGGAGTATCTTTGCTTCCTAGATTTAGTGACCTACCCGGGCTTAGTTCGTGAGTTCTATGCCTTTCTAAAAGTCGGTCCGAAAGAGCTTGTGTCTGAGGTTCGAGGAGTACGAGTTCATGTTTCAAAGGAAAGCCTAAGTGAGTTGCTTCATCTCCCCTGCAAAGGAGCCACACCAGAAAAACCAGAGAACAAGTTGAGGGCTCTACAGATAATTTATGAGAGAGATGACTTTGACTACTCAGAAAATGTAATAGCTAGTTCTTTGTCAGCTGAGATGAGGCTATTGCATAATTTCATAGGTAGGATTTTGTTTCCGAAGAGTGGAAGATTTGATCATGTATCTGAGCGTGACTTGGCCATTATGGAGCATGTCACTCAGGGTATTCCCCTGAATCTTCCAGCCATGATGATTAGGCAGATGCATGAGGCCATATGCAAATCGAGAGTCTCCTTGCCCTACGGTATGGTGCTCACTTTGATATATAGGCATCATGACATATGTGTAGAGGGAGAGATATCCAGGCATTTGTTATTCACCGACACCCATACTGCACGGTTCCTAGTGCGCATAGGTTATGAGAAGGTGGACGATCAGTGGGTGCGTGGAGGTGCAGGGGCACATGCACCAGAGGCTGATGCACCAGAGCTTGGAGACTCTATCCCTGAGCCTGAGATACCTGCGGATCATCCCACAGCACATTTAGAGGCGGGACCTTCATCATCCACACCTACGGGATGCATAGAAGAATTTTGGAGTAGGATGACTAAGCTTGTGTCAGTTCAAGTGAGGACTCTCTCTGATGGCATGATGAGTAGGATGGACAGTATGACTGCTGAGATTAGAGGCCTCAGAGACCAGGTGACAGTATTAGAGAGAGAGAGGCTCATGGTCCATATGTGCCTCGAGCAGCTGAGTCAGAGGTTTCAGCACAGAGTCACCTAGCTCATAGAGGTCCACGACAGACTCAGTCCCATTAGGCCAGACCTCCCCTCGCCACTTATGCTAGGAGGATGAGGATTAGATCACAGTACTTAGATTCCCCCTAGGCCCGATGATAGCACTACAGGAGTCCATCATGATTAGTGCCTAGGATTTATCTAGTTCTCATATACATTTTACTTTGTTGATGTACTTTGCACCTTAATTGAAGAACATTGTACTTTTGGCATTAGTGTACTACAATGTTTCATTTTGATCAATGGAATTTGGATTTTATCATTTATTACTTCTACTTATCTATTGCTATATATTCTTTTGATGATAACAAAAAGGGGGAGAAGTAAGAAAAGAAAGAAGTTGCGATATAGGGGGAGAAATAAGTTTGGAAATTAAAGAAAGATATTATATTCACTTAAGGGGGAGAAATATGTAACAATGAAAATTTTTAAAATAAGAAAGTCTGAATTTTCAATCAAAATTTCTGAATTTGGCACATACTCCTCATGCCTCGATACATAACCTGAAATTCTTGCTTTATCTCAAATTTTTGAAGTTTCATCTTTAATAAAATACAAAAGAAAGGGAGAGAAAATCAAAAGCTCAAATTGACAATATTTAGATGAAAGAGGGGGAGCTTTTACTTTCAAATTTGAAAAGCTGAAATTCAGCAACTTAAGCTATTTCTAAATCAAAACTTCTAATTTTAATATAAGTGTCAATATGCTCATGTTCAATGTTTTGTAATCATCAAAAAGGGGGAGATTGAGGATGATAGTATTATTTCGATGATTAATAAAACCATTGAGGGAATCTTAAATTAATAATACAGTTTAACGTGATACATCACTAATGAATACGACACTCTCGATACACTCATGATATATTAAGAGAATGAGATCAAGATGTCTTCCAATGATTAACAACGAGATAAAATTTTTAGTGGAAAAGTGATAGAGAACTCTTAATTCTAATTCAGTAAAGTTTCAAGTGAAATATACATTTAAGGCAAAACAGTAATTTTCATTGTTAAGGGTATGTAGCTCTATTGTGGCATATACTCAAAATTGCTTGAAATACGTTTTATTGATTATATGAATTAGTCTAACCTTAAGATGCAGGAAAGTATGGATTGAGTCGACCCCAGCTTAAGTGGAGTCGACCCTGGCACACCTTAGAACCATCTGGCTGTTGGGAACCCGCCCATGCCGCAAAAAATTCAAAAATTTCAGATGGCAGCGGAAGAGGCATGCGCGGGATCGACGTTCATCTCAGGAACGTTGTTCAAAAATCGTTCGTAGATAGATTAGGATTAAAAACTTTTAAACTAATTATGAAGATCAGATCTTCACCTTGTGCGGGTAGATGATCACCGCAAACTGAAGTTCGTGATTTAGGATGAAGGTTCGCTTGAAGCCGTTCACGTGTCCGGCCTCTACGGGTATCCACACGGAGTAAAAACCGATCCAAGCTTCTTTGTCTCCTCGGGGTGCTAGCTCCCTTACAGAGACAACTTTAATGGCTGATGTCCTCCCTTTGGATCAACTCTTGAATGTGCTTGGGAGGAGGAAGAAGAAGGATGAAGAACCAAAGGCTAGACCTAGCCTTTGCATTTCCCTGCGTTGGAAGAAGGAAAGGAAAGGGAGGAGGCCGCCAAGGCCTTCTTCTTTTTCTTCCTTGCTTGCGGCTGAAGACCAAAGGGAGGAAGGGGGGCCACAGCTTGGATAGGAAGAGGGCTTCAATGAATGCCCTAGGGTGCCGCCCACTTCTCCTTTTAAAGGTATGAAGGGCTCCTACAAATTAGGAGCCCTTGATCTTTTTCCAAGAGGGGCGTCGGCCCCTCTTGTGTTGCCGCACCAAGGAGGAAAAGGAGGAGGGGCGTACGCCCCTCCTTCTTGGTTAACCTAATCCTCCTCTAAGGAGGATTAGGAAGGTCACTTATGGATCGGTCCTAATCTAATTAGGCTTAGACCAAGGGTGAACCAATTTTGGGTTAAATCAATGCTAGTCCTAATCCAATTAGAACTTGAATGAACCATGACTTAATTGAACTCTTCAATCCTAACCCAATTAGAAGTCATGTTAATTCATTAGATTAATAATTAATTGGGACTTAAGAAATCCTAATCCAATTAGGACTTATTTAATTTTAGTCCTAATCCAATTAGGACTCGATTTTGAATCCGAATTCCTAATCTAATTAGGACTTCTAGGAATCCTATTCTAAGTAGAAATCCATATTGAATTCAAAATCCTAATCTAATTAGGATTGTAAGAATCCTACTCCAAGTAGGACTCCCAGTCCTAGTCCAAGTAGGATTTTCAGTCCTAATCCAACTAGGACTCCAAGAATCCTACTCCAAGTAGGATTTGTATTTTAAGTCCAATTAATCAATTTCCATTGTTCCTTCTTCTACTGATTATCAATCGAATTGATTACTCGTGATTCATAATCACTTTTCAACCATCGGATCGGTCAATACCTCTAGTATGTGTGACTCCATAGGTTCTATTCTGACTGGTAGTTGAGTCGATCCTAGAAAAGTTTGGATCAACCCCAGCACGGGCAAGGGCATAACGGCTAGTTCTGCAGAAGTGCTTTTTGACCTTCCAATGGCTAGTAACGGCTAGTTTTTCAAATCTAACCAATGGGGAGTGACCAATAGAGGTGGAAAAGTATTTAAAGTGACGCTATTCATCAGAGAAAGTATCTTTTGCTAAGAAATCAATAGTTCATTCAAGTCAAAGCAAGCCCTAGCATCCTTCATCAAGGTTCTCCATTTAAGTCTCAAAAAGGAGGTGGTTGAGCAATCTGAGTGTGTATTCAACAACTCCACCAAACCATTGTGAAGTGAAGTAACCTTGGCAAAGAAGAAAAGAGCATCCTCAAAGCGATAACTATTTTCTCATCTCTTCTATTAGTGTAAAATTGTTATATTTGCTCTTCTAGGAGTTTCAAACTCTTTCTTCTTAATTACTTTGTAAGGTTTGTTGGTGAGCCCGTAAAACCAACGATGTAGGTTGTTGGTGAGCCTGCAAAACCAACATAGATTTTTGGTGATCCTGAAAAGCCAAAGTGTAAAGATTTTTGGATTGTGAGCCTGAAAAACAATCCAACTGTAATCCGCAGGATTATAATGAATTTCCAAGGGGATGCCTGGAGAGTGGACGTAGGTGCTTAGGAGAGCACCGAACCACTATATTTCTTGTGTGTTTGTATTGTGTATTATTCTAACTTTACTACACGCACTCAATTAATATTAACTAAATCACTCACTCATCAATTGATTTAATTAAGGGATTGAAAAATTTAGAAAAACCACTTTACCCCCCCGCCCCCTCCTCCCTCTTGGCTTGTCACCTTGGGCAACAAGACCTGAACTGGGGCCGACCCAAGCCCAGAGTGGGGTCGACCCCACCTTGAGTCAACCCAAGCACAAGCTGGGGTCGACCCGACGGCGGGACCCCCATTTTTAAGGGGGTGCGGTGAGCAAATTTAGGGGTTCTTTCTCACTTCTACCCTCCCAAAAATCCTATTTCCTCCTTTCCAATCCCCTCTAATCACTTCCAAACAGTAGTAGATCCCTCTCCCAAGCCATTAGATCAAGTTCTTGGAAAGGGTTTGGTGAAAATGGGACACATACGAGCAGTGGCCAAGCGTGCTAAGAGAGTGACACGCCCATCTACAGTAGAGGAGCACACTAGAGAACCATCTACAGTACCTCCTCGAGCTGAGCCACATGCAGAGCCTCCTCCACCTCCTTCCCCTTTAGTTCTACTTGCTAGGTATGCGGGGAGACCGGTTACTACAGGTAGAAGAATTAATTTTGAATTTGTGGATCAAGAGGGGTTCAGCTTGAGTGGTTGGATCCAGCAACAGGAATGGGGGTACCTTTGCTCCCTAGATTTACAGACCTACCCGGGATTAGTTCGTGAGTTTTATGCTTTCCTACAGGTCGGTTCAAGATGACTTGTGTCCGAGGTTCGTGGAGTTCAGATCCGAGTTTCTAAGGAGAGCCTAGGATAGTTGCTTCATCTTCCGTGTGAGGGTGCCATACCAGATAGACCAGAGCATAGGATTAGAGCTCTACAGCTGATTCTAGAGAGAGACGAGATTGATTATTCAGAGAATTTGGTAGCCAGCTCCTTTCCTGTTGAGATGAGATTGCTTCATAACTTCATAGGTCGGATACTGTTCCCGAAGAGCGGGAGATTCGACCATGTGTCTGAGCATGACCTGGCTATTGTGGAGCATGTTATTCAGGAAATTCCTCTGAATCTTCCGGCCATGATGATTAGACAGATGCATGAGGCTGTATCTAAAGCGAGAGCTTCTTTACCCTACGATATGGTACTCACAATGGTATTTAGACATTATGATATGTGTCTGGTTGGAGAGATCTCCAGAGATTTATTACATAGCGACACCTACACTGCACGATCACTTATTCGCATGGGCTACGAGAAGGTGGATGGTCACTGGGTGCGCAGAGGTGCAGGGGCACAGGCACCAGAGCCTGATGTACCAGAGCCTGGAGACTCCATTCCCGAGCCTGAGGTACCTGCCGACCACCCTTCGGCACATGCAGAGGCAGGACCTTCATCATCCACACCTACTGGATATATAAAGGAGTATTGGAGTAGGATGACTGAGATTGTATCAGCTCAGGTGATGTGTCTCTCCGATAGGATGACGAGTCTCTCCGATGGTATGATGAGTCAGATGGACAGTATCACAGCTGAGGTCGGGGAGTATCTGCTCAGGTGACGAGTCTCACGGACCGGATGACAGCTTTAGAGAGAGAGTTTCATGGTCCTCAGAGAGCTCGAGCAGCTGAGTTAGAGGTCTCGGCACAGAGCCAGCCAGTTCATAGGGCTCACAGACCCTCACAATCATATCAGCCCAGACCTCCTCTCGCCACCTACACTAGGAGATCTAGAGCCAGATCCCAACCTTTGGATGCCTCTAGGCCTACTGATAGCACTGCAGGAGCTCATTTAAACTAGTGCCTAGAGTTACTCTAGTTATCCATGTATTTGCTTTTTGTTGATTGTCAACGATGTTATCTTATATGGCATCTTGGCTTATTAGAACATTGTAATTTTGGCTCTTATGAAATGCAATGTCTTATCCTGTTTTATGATCTTTGTTATTGGAATACTTTTCACCCGTGTATTACATATCTTTTTGATGATGACAAAAAGGGGGAGAAGTAAGAGAAGGGAAAAGTTGCAATATAGGGGAAGAAGTAAGAGAAGTAGGATAAGTTATAGGAGAAGTTAAAGAAATTCTTCATACCTAAGACACAAAGGGGGAGTATATATATACATCTTTAAGCAAAGCTAAGTTGAAAGAAAATATAAGAAAGCAATTGTATACCTAAGGGGGAGATATGTGTAACAATGAAAAATTCTACACTCTAAAACTTCAAAACAAGAAAATCTGAAGTTTAATCAAAAATTCTGAATTTGGCACATACTTCTCTTGTCTCGATACATAACTTGAAACTCTTGTATTGGCATAAATTTTTGGAGTCTTATCTTCAATAAAACACAAGAATAAGGGGGAGCAAAAGTAGAGTTCAATTGGCATAAATTTGGATTAGAGAGGGCGAGATTTTGGTTGGCACACCCTTTAATTTAGAAAATTCTGAATTTTCAGCTTTTAAAGCATTTTCTAAACTTTAAACCTCAAGTCACATATAAACGCCAACTTGAGTATACTCAATGTTTTGTAATCATCAAATAGGGGAAGATTGAGGATGATAATATTATTTTGATGTTTAATACAACTATTGAGGCCATATTAAATTAGAAATGCAAATTAACTCGATACATCATTAAGGAATGGCACACTCTCGATACATTCACGATACATTAGGAAAATGCGGTCAAAACAACTCTCAAAGATTAATAACGAGATAAAATTTGTAGTAGAGAATGATAAAAAGCTTTTAAATTTATTTCGGCAAAGTTTTAAGTAAAGTATATTCTAAAGGGCAAAAATATAATTTTCATTATTAAGGGTACGAAACTCTAATATGCCATATATTCTAATTTACTTGGAATATGTTTTATTGATCCTATATGCTAGTCTAACACTAAGATCATGATTAGAGTCGACCCCAATTAGTTTGGAGTCAACCCCGATATATTTGGCATGCCTTGAAACGAAGTGGCACGCCTTTGGATCACTTGGCACAGAGTAGGAGTCAACCCCAGAAGAGATAGAGTCGACCCTAGCACGTTTTGGCACATTCTGGCACATCCTGCCACATATGGTATAGATGAACAGTAACTGGAGCCGACCCCAGGAAGCCTTGAGCCAACCCTAGTGGAGCCAACCCCAGGTTGAGAATTCAAAAAAACATATCTCTGGAATCCCTGAGAGGGCCGACCCCACTGTAGCTTGGGTCGACCTCAAGAAAGCATTAGTCGACCCCAGCCTGAAAAGTCGGAAAAACAAGCTTCTGGATTTTCTGAGAGGGCTGACCCCACTGTAGCAGGGGCCGACCCCACTGTAGCAGGAGCCGACCCCAGAAAAGCTTGAGCCGACCCCTGCCTGATGAACAGTGACTTGAGCCGACCCTAGAAAAGCTTGAGCCAACCCCAGCACGGGTGATAGCCCAAGAGCTAGTTCTGCAGAATTATTTTTTAAGTCCCCAACGGCGATAAATGGCTACTTTCTCCATTCCAACGGTAGGAAAGTGTTCTTTAGAGGTTGGGAAAGTATTTAAGAGGCACTATTTATCAGAGGAAAGTATCTTTTGAAAATCAAGAAGCACGTTCAAGAGAAAATCCTAGAAAAGCAAGCCTCATTCAATTGCTTCATCTCAAGAGCCAAAAGAAAGTATTTGAGCAGTTTCAAAGAGTCATCAATAGCTCCACCAACCCTTGTGAAGTGAAGCAAGCTTAACAAAGAAGAGAATAGCTCCTCCAAAGTGATAAACATTCTCTAAACTCTTCTTTGTAGTTTATAATTGCTTTATTTGCTCTTTTAGGAGCTTTCATTCTTTGCTTATTACTCTTGTTGTAAGGTTTGTTGGTAAGTACATAAAACCAACATTGTAGGTTGGTTAGCCGCAAAACCAACATTGAGGTTTATTGGTGAGCCCGAAAAACCAGTTATAAAGGTTTTAGATTGTGAGCCCGAAAAACAATCCTACTGTAATCCGAGGGATTATAGTAAAATTTCCAAGGGGACGCTTGGGGAGTGGACGTAGATGCCTTGGGGTACACTGAACCACTATACATCATGGTGTTTGTGTTGTAGCTTCACTTGTGATTATTCTTGCATTATCTTTCATCTTTGCTATAGTTTAATTCATTGAAGTAATTTCAGAAAGCATCCACTGCACTCAACTAAGAAAGTTTTTTTTTAAAGCACTAAAAATTTAAAAAAATCCAATTCAACCCCCGCCTCTTGGGTTGTCACCTTGGGCAACACATGTAAATCTAGAGAAGTCATCAACAATGACAAAAGCATATGCTTTTCCACCAAGACGTAGAGTACGAGAGGGACCAAATAGGTCAAGATGGAGGAGTTAGAGAGGCATTATAGTCGAAACAATAATTTTTACTCTCAAATGAGGCTCTTGTTTACTTCCCAAGTTGACATGCATCACATATTTTTTTTACTCTTTCACTCATGTTCACTCTTACTAACACTTCCTTGAATTCCCTGAGTGTTCCAATGCATTTATATCTTGAAAAATCATTGGAAGACGGTTTATAGCTGTTGGAGGAGCTAAAATAGCCGCTAAGAATGATAGAGCCATTTTGAGTTTGTAGAAAAACTAGCCTTTACTGTTGCATATATAGAGGGGTCGGCCAGACTTTTTCAGGGGTCGACTCATGATTTTTTGGGGACGACTCTTTTTCTCGGGTTGACTAGAGAAGGTACTGAATTTCATTATGTTCTGTCTTTCATCTATGGCTATTCTAGGGTCGACTTATGATCTTCTTGTGTCAACTTGAGGAGGGGCTATTTTTCACTGCTTTTTGTCTTTTATCTACAACCATTATAGGGTCGACTTAACTTGTTCTGGGGTCGACTCATGCTCGACAGGGCTGAATCATGATTTGCTTGAGTCAACTCGAAAAAAGTCCATTTTTCATTTCTTTCTGTCTTTCCCCTGAGACTGTTCTAGGTTCGACTCGACTGGTCTAGAGGTTGACTTATGAAAGCGTGCCAGTTTGCTCTATTGTGCCAAGATCAACTCATATACCTTTAGGGTCAACTCCTGAATCCCTTCAAAAATAAAGTCTTCTGTTTAAGCCTGTGCACATTCAATGATCAGCTCCTCATGGCTTGAGGTCAACTTCTCTTATACAAAACTTTATAAAATCTTGTTACATCATTTCCAAATCGAACATTTTAGGTTGCATTCTTCTTAATACATTTGGATCATTTTGGGATTATCTTTGCTTCACGTATGCATTCTTAAATACTCCAAAAATGCTATTACTAACTTTTTTACTCAAATACTTTGTATCATTAAAATCAAACCTTTTGGGTCAACAATGGGTTTCAAAGTGGATAGATCAGGAAGCCACCAATAGATCAGGAAACCTTGTTGAATACTTCAGCATTGAGGAGGCTAGTTGAAGACTACAGCCTAATGTCATGATAGTGCGTCAATGTTCATAAACCCACCATTAAATCGAGTCCCAAGATTGATTATCATGTTAAGCATCAAATCAAAACATGCCTTGGTGTTGAAGAATGTGAGAGACCTGGGAGTATTTGGGGGTACCCATTATAGGAAGACAACCCAAAGTGTCCAAACACAACCCATTAATACAGAGGATTCAAAATAGATTGGGGAGGTGCTAATGGAATATGTTACCGATGATGGGAAGGATTGTTCCGATCAAGTCTATATTGAGTGCTATGCCGGCCTATCTCATGGCAAACACACTCACTCCTCTAGGAGTTATTAATAGAGTTGAGCAAATGATGTGAAGCTTCCTTTGAGGTTTCTCAAATCCATCTGAACAATTCACCTCCTTGCATGGTATGCACAGTGTCAACCTATACAGGCTAGCTCATTGTCCATGAGAGGATACATTGATGATAAGCCATGCAGTGACGATTTCATTAGATCCTCAAAATTTTTGGATCATATTGAGGGCATCTAAATATGGGGAGAATTAGCACCGTAATTGCTCATTTATTGGAAAGCACTATGTTTTATGCTCCCAGGCTTACGTTCAAATTTAGATGGATGGTTGCTGATGGGAGAACTATTGATGTAATCAATGACCTCTGGATGTCCACAATTCTGCTGGCACACCATCCTTGTACTATTGACTATGAGGCTCTAGGAAATAAGGTGTCCGCAATCTAATGGTTATTAGAGAAAGAATATGGGATAGAGAACTCATTGAGCAGCACTTTGGAGGTGAGTTTAGCTTCCAAGTGGTCTCTCTGAAGATTCCTTTGGAGGTCTCAACTGATAGACTTGGATCGGATGGCACTAATGGGTAGACAATCAAAGTCAGTGAGCTTTACACACTTCTCAAAGGTTCTATAGAGAGATAGAGGGATGCATTGTGGGTCTAGAAGGTATGTGTTCAATCAAGTGGCACTTTTTCTCTGGAAGCTGATTTGGAATCAATTACCATGCCAAGAGATTCTCCACCATAGTGATATTTCCATCTCCCCTTATTGTGAGCTAATGTAGGAAACTAAAGAATACATGTGCGCCTCGAGTGTCCTAGAGCAACACAGATTTGGAGCGACGCTTTTAGTTTTCTATCCCCATCCATCCAAACTTGGAATTTGAAGACTTTCTTCCCATCTGAAGGGGGGCAATCTCAGAAAAGTTGCACATCAGGTATCTACTTCATTGTGCTATATTGCCTACAACATATGGTTGGCTAGAATAAGAGACTCTTTAATAATGCCAATGAAAGTCCCCTAGTTATTGTCTTGAGAGCTTTACACACGGTCTCAGACTCCATCAAAAGGGTTGATAAATGCTAGGAAAATATAGGGTTCTACACCTACAAGTTCTGCGTCCCATGCAGTTCACTTTACTTGGAAACCCCTACCTCCTAATTTACTTAACATCAACTTTGATGGCAATGTGAAGAACAGACATCTAACTGGTAGAGCAGGCTTTTGTCATTCAAAACTCCAGATCAAGTTTCATTGCAGCAGATGCTTCTTCCCTTTGATACAACGGTCCTATTGCCTAAACTAAGGGCTAAATGGGAGTCTGGTGTCTGCCATTATGGTCTTAGAGGCAGATCATATCACATTGGCAGGGATCATCTCAAAATTTCAGGATAGGGAGCCACGTATCGACTAATGATGGATATTTGGAAACTCAAATTAGAATGGTCGACTGAATGGTCTCCTATGTGGCTGAACATAGTGGATCTGCTTGTGTCAACCAGTTATCTTGGGATATTTTGATGATTGATGCAAATGACTGTATGTATAAGAGCTTTCTAAAGCAGCCAGGTTAACGAGAGAGGGTGGGGGAGCAGAATTAAAAAAGAGAGATATATAATAGGGATGGCATTTTCTTAAACAGACCGGAGACCCACCAACCTGCCCACAATTTGAAGGATCTTTCCCAATCGGATCATACAGAAAATACTCAAATATAATTGAGGGTAAAACTCACCCCTACCGCCAACTTGATAAAATAACGTGTTGGACACCCGTAAAACCCAATCCTAGGCACAAGGAAAGTGGTAATGATGCAATAGATCCAGAGCTAGTCATCTCTTAGTTCACAGGAATATGGATGCCATGTAGTTCCAACAAAAAAGTAGGAAAAGAATGGAACATGCTAAATGAAAAGGTGGACCAGACAGCATGATAAGGATTTACTTGTGTTAAGTCAGTTTACCTGGCCACTCAATCAAATTTTCCAAAACTAGAACCAGAAGCATAGATTAATTCAGAGACACATACGATCATTATAGTATCTCGTTTATTTGCAGAATAATATTGATATATAAAATAGTAAAACTACAAAAAAAAAAAAAAATGTTTTTTGCCCTTTCTTTTTCTCTTTGTATTTGTCAGTGACTAAGTTCATGGTGACTTCATCTTTACATGCCCACTTCAAATGTGGAACAGATTTTATCATCTCAATCTTCCGAATGACAAATCCAGTAGATCAGCCCACTGCAAGGGATATCAATGTTAGATAACATTCCATGGTAGGAGATGCATATACTGGAACCAAGCAGGAATACCTGATCAAGACAAGCACACATTGAAGGACACTAGCAACATCTGTCCACACGGAAGGGCCCTTATCTGTGAGGGCATCTTGTATTAGCAAGCCCACTGCTGCAGAGAGAGAGACAAAGGAAACAACATATGCAACAAAGAGCCAGAGCTTCAACCTGTAGCGGCAAGAGTGGAATCAATATCATGAGAGGCAAAATGTAATCTGAGTTCTGAACTGAAATACTGATCAAACATTCATCATCAAATGAAAAGAATTAACAAATGTCTCGATGAAAAGTCAGAGCCCAAATGCTGAGAGAATGAGGGAACCAATCTAAAAGAGTAATACAGAGAAAAGTACCGGAATATTGCTTGATTCAGCCTGCCGACCTTACCATATTACTTATTTTGTGCATCATGCAAATAAAAGGCTGTACCTATATATCTTTTTCATAACAATCCTAACAACTATGTCATTAAAGAGAATGCTCACTTTCATAGTCTTCAAACCATCGTCCACGGTTGTCTCAAATGCAATCACGATCTCACTGCATTATATCCACTACTCATGACCATAATCTTCTCGAATTGATGATCTTGGAGTTGGATATGCTTACAATCACGATCATGATTTTAGAATCATCTCAATTTTTCATGAACCTAATACAGTCATGATCCTTACAAGAAGAAAGCGTATGGCTTTGGCTTCAAGAGAAAGTATTTGATCCCGACATTTTAGGCACATATCAGGTCTTAGTTTCCCTTTCATAATTTAATTTTGAGTCTAAGCACTCAGTATGCAAGAAGCAGAGCATTGCATAACTTGCCAGGGACTAGTTCAAACTTTAAGATTCCATTTATGATTCCCTTTTCTGAATCATTATTTTGATTTCAATTTCCCAATGCTTTTCCAAGTCTGATTGTTAGGATGTTACTTTAGTACAAAACTTGGATCTGATCTCACTTCAAAGACAAACTAAAGAAATCATTCTCATGTTTCTTTATAATCTTTAGTTGGACCTTATCAACATTCTAATGCTAATAAAGTTTTATATGATATCTTTGCTCCACTTTCAATACCATGTGGTTACCATAAGAATTGGCACTTGGACTGTAATCTGAACCTTGATTTTATATATGATCATAGTTCAGCTAAATTTGATTATGAAATTCTAATATGCTCTCACATAATTAGAGTAGCAAGGACTTGAAAGCAAGATCTTTTAATTTCAACAATACGCCATCTGATCATGTAGAGCACATTAAAATTTCACAGTCAAATATACAACTGTAGAAGTATGCAATTCTAATCATAACCAGTCATGATTTGCTTTGTTTGTGCCATCGTTCTACAATGATGCACATCTGAAATCCATTCTAGTATTGAATCTGACCTATTCTTGAACAGCATTAAATTTTAACAATTCATCCACCTACGAGGATACAAACCAAGATCTGGGTCCATTCGAATGCATATCCCTCTCCATCATAGTTTTGAAACTGTATATGAGGCTAGGCCATAATTTTGGCTTGAAAATCTGAATCCTACTTCTTTTGTCTATCTTGCTTCCTATATCTAAATCTCGAAACAAGCAAAACCTCCCAGACATGATAGTAGTATTTTTTTTGAATATAAAAGTAAATCACCATATTGTACTGAGATGTTTACACATTGTGATCTTCTATATTAGATGTGGAAACCCAATCATGTCATTGGCCATTCTTTGTATCTCTTGGATTCTCCTTCAATCCATCATGTCAAATGTGAAATTTCTAACCTTATACATGACCATTATCACAAATGTGAAAGTGTATGGCTTCAAGAGAAAGTTTTTGATCCCGACATTTTAGACACATATCAGGTCTTAGTTTCCCTTTCATAATTTAACTTTGAATCTAAGCACTCAGTCTGCAAGAAGGAGAGCATTGCAATAACTTGCCAGGGACTTGTTCAAACTTTAAGATATCATTCATGATTCCCTTTTCTGAATCATTATTTTGATTTTAATTTCCCAATGCTTATCCAAGTCTGATTGTTATGATGTTACTTTAGTATGAAACTTGGATCTGATCTCAAAGATAAACTAAAGAAATCATTCTCATGTTTCTTTATAATCTTTAGTTGGACCTTATCAACATTCTAACACTAATAAAGTTTTATATGATGTCTTTGCTCCACTTTCAATACCATGTGGTTACCCTAAGAATTGGCACTTGGACTGCAATCTGAACCTTGATTTTATATATGATCATAGTCCAGCTAAATTTGATTATGAAATTCTAATATGCTCTCACATAATTACAGTAAGGACTGGAAAACAAGATCTTTTAATTTCAACAATATGTCATCTGATCATGTAGAGCACATTAAAATTTCACAATCAAATATACAACCATAGAAGTATTCAATTCTAATCATAACCAGTCATGATTTGCTTTGTTATGCCATTGTTCTACAATGATGCATATATGGAATCCGTTGTGCTCTTGAATCTGACCTCTTCTTGAACAGCATTAAATTTTAACAATTCATCCACCTACGAGGATACAAAGCAAGATCTGGGTCCATTCGGATGCATTTCCCTGTCCATTGTAGTTTTGGAATTGTATATCAAGTTAGACCATAATTTTGGCTTGAAAATCTGAATCCTACTCTTTTTGTCAATGCTTATCTTGCTTCCTATATCTAAATCTAAAAACAAGCAAAACCTCCAAGACATGATAGTAGCATTTTTTGAATATAAAAGTAAATCACCATATTGTATTGAGAATGTCATTGGCCATTCTTTGTATCTCTTGGATTCTCCTTCGATCCATCATGTCAAGTGTGAAATTGCGAACCTTATACATGACCATTATCACATCAAAGATATTCGTCTGAATAAGAGTGCTACCATAATCTCAAATATATACACATTTCAGTTCATGATGAATGTAATGTAATCCTGATCCTTATCAAAAGCAAAATGCTTAACCATAACCACCCGCCCAGCCCACAGCCCCCCACCCCCCTACAAAAAAAAAAAAGAAGCAAATTGCTTAGTCTTTTGCAAAAGCATTGTTCTTGATATTTTAACAATGGTTTTCTAAATTTCCTTCTAGTCTAGTTTCTTTAACACTCCGGTTAAGAGAGAAAATGTCGCAATCATATAACTCATGTAACTTTCGTCTTGTCCATGCTTTATTTTCATTTCCTTCATGACTCTTCTGAATCAAGGTTCTTAAGTGTCAGGTGCCAATCTCATGACGCCATGGCACCGGCATGATACTGGTGGGCTCTAGCGTCGGTCGCTCGCCAACCACACCAATGGGGTTACCTTTTGCTCCTTGGCATCAGCTTTGTGATGTTGTGCCTCCTTGACCGATGATAGGTAACGCCGGGCTGATTTGGGAATTCGGCACACTTGACTCCTTCTAACTCCAAGCTTGACTTGGCTAAGAATGGAGGATGATTTCCTCTTCGGAACCTTAGGCAATTGAGGCCAAATGTAGACTACTCAAATAGACAATTGAGGCAACAAGTGGTGCTTTGATTCCAATTTGAAGAAAGAAAATACAATGATTCTAAGGAGTGATTGATGTCCCAACCTTAGCCTAATCTAAGGGAGGTTGATATACCCTACCTTAGCCCAAGTTCCTAGGAACTGAAATTAGGCATTATGCATACCCAAGCCTTGCGGCACACTCAATGGTGGCTAATACAATGTCCCAAAAAAGTCCCCAAATTCTCCTCACTTAGGCATTTATATAGGCCTTTACAATGCATGAGAGGGCGCCATGTGTTGCTGCAGTTCTAACTCCTTGGCTTGATAAACTTGATGGCAACCGCTGAGTACTTGCATTGGGCTGGCTGAAGAGATGGCATGGTTGCCGTCCGGTTGCCAAGTAGTTTGGCCGGTGGTTCTTGGTAGTTTCCTGCGGTTGGCTGGCTGTAGCACTGCAGCAGCTCCTTGGCGCGGTGGTTTCTTGCTGTTGGCTAGCGTTGCACCCTACTGTGGCCTGCGGTTGGTGGTTGTTGGCTGGCGCTGGCTAGAACCTTGGCGTGCGTGGTCTGGCGGTCCGCACATGGGCGTGGGCTGGCCTGGTGCCGCCCGCTGTCTCCTGCGCTTGGCCGATTGGCTTGGTCCGGTTGCTATTGGTTGGGGCGCTGGATGCCTGGGCGCTTGCCTTGGGCGCGCCTGGTTGGACAGGCCGCACGCATGGTCAAGAACCTCGCGCGCGCGCCCGCTCCAAGTGTACACGCCTACCGCGCGCCCGTTCCTTGGCGCGCGCCGGCCTAGGTGTTGAGGACCCCCACAAGCGCCGCCAACCAAGGAGGGCAACGGGCCATGAAGAGGCCTTGGTCAAGCCCTTCATTCGGCCAAGCACAACCATAGTCGGCCCGTGCCATGCATGCCAAGTCTTGGCCGAGCGCGCCCAACCTCGGCCGAGTCCACCGCGCACAGCCCCGAGCCTTGCCGCGACCCATGCTGCGGGCGAGGATCAGGCCAATGAACCTCGCCAGCTACACTGTGTTGGGCGAGGTTCGGGCCGCAAAACCTCGCCCGCTAGAGTGCCATGGGCGGGGAACCTCGCCCGTTACAGTGTCGGGCGCGCCCAGTGCCCGCGCGCGCTCGCCCGACAGCGGGCCTGCGTGCGCGCATGACCCTGCATGCGCCAGACGCCTGCGGCCGCCCGACCAGCCCTTGCCAGCGCCCCTGCCGCGCCCCAGCTCCCTGCCACAGCGCCCCTGCCGCCCCAGCCGCGCGCCCAACGCCCCCTGCCTGCACCCAGGCCGGCGCCCCAAAGCCCTGCAGGGCCTACGGCCGACCAGGCCACCCAGACCAGCCGTGCCCAAGCCCTGCCAGCCGCCTGCCTAGCCCTTCTGCCCACCAGCCCTGCTGCCAGCCATGCCAAGGACCATGCCACAGCCTCCAACTAGCCAGCCAAAGGCCTGCCCAGCCACCAGCAGCCTTTGGACAGCCATGGCCGGCCTAGGCCACACCATTAGCTAACTTTCCATTAATTGTTTGTCCACCATGAAGAGCCTATAAATATGTAGACCCGGGCCAAGTGTTTCCAACAAGCCAAGGGTCGGGCCAAGCTGCAGCCAGTAGACCCGCCCCTTGACTTGTTCTCCATGGCCATCCGAAGAGGCATATAGCACCCAGCATTACCCGATCGGCCCACTTTTCTAACAATTCTAAGTCATCCACAAGGAGCAAAGGTGCAAGACTTGGTATGGTGGCTTGGGGCCGAAAGCCACCCTCCAAGCGCCAAGGCCGCGCATGCGCGGGCCCGCTTGCCGTGCGTTTCTTCCTTGCGCGTGCGCGCGCCGGCCGGGGCCTATGTCGCCCTGGCCTCGCGCGCGCAGGCTGCTTGCCACGCGCCTCCATGCGTGCGTGCGTGGTCTGCTGGCCGCACACCTAGTCCTTGTGCGCATGCTCGATCTGCTGGCCGCGCGTCTGATCCTTGTGCACGCGCTCGATCTGCTGGCCGAGCGCCCTCTCCATGCGTGTGCGCGCGGGCTGGTGGCCTTGCGCCTATTCCTTGCTTGGGCGCGCACCGGCCAAAGCCTGAATGGCCAAGGCCGCGTGCGCTGTGAGGTGACTTGTGGTGCCCGAGGGGTTCGGGCGCCCATGGCATTGGGCATGGCCGTGCCAAACCCCTGCGCACGGCCCTTGGCCGAGCGGCAGGGCTGGCGCATGCCAAGCCCAATGCCAAGGGAATCCAATGACGCCCGCCAAGCCTAATGTGAGGTTCGGCTTGGCATGGCAATAAGAAAAAATTGCTAAACTCAATAGACATAAAGTGGGCACTTGGCGAGGTTGGATGAGCACTTGGTGGGTTGAGCTTGACTTGGTCTCCGCCTCTTGCCGTTGCATGTCTTCCTTGGTTAGGCCGCCATCAAGGGAAGAATTTGAGGGAACCTCACTAGATACTTGCCATGCCCTATCAGTCATTGGCACATATCAGCATGGGCACAAGCTAGCACACAACATGAATGCTTACAACATTAGATAGTAGCTTGTGTTTACTTCAAGTACCTGGTCACAATTGCAATGTGAACCTCCATCAAAACAACCCACAGCTGTCTCCAACTTTTGGAACTCCTCTAGTCCACCACCACTCCATTGCCACTGCAGCCAAGTTGTTCATGATTACATTTGTGCCACCCTAAATACCCATTATGGGGATTTGGACATCCTAAGCATTCAGCTTGAAATCACTGGCCCGTGCTCAAACCCCTTTCACCTAGAGTATGAGCCATGGTAGCCAGGTCATTAACTTTTAAATGTGCACATTAAATTCCATTATCCTATACAATTTAGCCTCTGGTATATGCAGCTAGCAAGTTACTCATATCAAAGGTTTCCTTTAAGATACCAGCCCACTGAAAAACTACCAAAGCTGCCTAAATATAGAACATAAATACACATTATTCACTGATATTTTACTTGCTATTAGACTTCAGAGATCCCCAACAAGAGAGACATTGTAAGCTTACTGTGTTGGTGCCTTAAAACAAGCACCAATCTAGTTACAAGTGTCTTCTAGTAATACATTGGACTTGAATATTTTCATTTGATACATTACTACAACATAAAAGGTAGGGGCAAGCCAAGACAACAACCATATCAACTAAACTATTACTGCATGTATTTTCACCAAATGCAACTGCTTACAATCAGAATTTAATTTTAAGAAGGATACAATAGAGTTGAAAGTTTCAGGATAAAATAGAGTTGAAAGGTCTAGCACGTAACAAGCAATTCTAGATAGCAGCCCATAAACAGCTCCAAACAAACATCAAATGCTATTTACTTCTAAATAGTCTGCCAAATATACAAGTTTCTTCTAGGAACTCAAGAAGTAAAATTTGAAAAAAGATATCATAGCTACCACAATAATTGCAAAATTTTCTGAGAAACCTCTTGAAAGTTCCATAAATTCCCTTGTTAAGGCTTTGCAAATCTCGCAATAAGCCAGCAAGAAATAACTAGACCCCTCTTTAACTTCAATAATTATGGCCAGTGCAAGATAGATAAACCAAACACCACCTCGACCTTATGGCCAAGCAACTAGTGTAGGTGAGCACCCACGGACCTAACCAACCAATGAAATGCATCATTTGAACTTTGTTCAACTAAATTGTGTCTATTCCCAGCTATGCTAATGAAATAAACCTTGATCACAGCACAAGTTAACCATAATTGAACATGCATCAAAGCAGTGTTCTACCAATTTGAAAATAATAATTCTCGTAAAGACTTGACCTAATGTGTGTTGACATCCTAGGCACCCTCTTTAATGGCTCTTTGCATGAATGAAACTCCAATAAAGGACACGAAAAAACTTAATTCACCCAAACTCCCTTACCAAAGCCATAAAAACCCCAAAATACAACTTTTACCATTGTCAACCCTAGGACAATCCTAGGTCAAACCATGTTCAAACAATACATACATCTTATATACCTCCAACACTTCTAGAATGAATTCCATCTCTTTTTTATTTGACTTTCAAGACTTCATGTTAAAAATGGATATTTGGGTCATAACAGTCTTCTCAACCAGCATTTGACCATATCTGACTCCTGGCCAAACTAACTCAGATTGATCCCATCAAAACACACTCCTGTATACCTACTTTATACCTACAAAAAGTTTCAGTTTAATCCAACTTCTCTAACCCCATTTTCCAATAGCCCAAAGTTAGGTAGCCGATAAGGCTTAATACTTGGTCAATTGTGGACACCCAGTTTTGTGACCTTGTCACAATGACTCACTTAACCAGCTGAGCCATGCCATCAATTTTTCAAAATTGACCATTGGATCAGTTTGTGCTTCAACCAAATCCTAGCCCTTTATGAACTGTGATTCATGTGAAAGTCCTAGAGCCTATCAACACTTGACACTTTGGACCCATTTAAGCCATTTAACCTTTTATCTTCTCTAAAAGGTGTAATCTCAACCCTTGGGCCAGCCACTCCTCGCCAATAAACACCACCTCCATGGAAGGAGAAAGGAGAACCTTTCAGCTCTTTTGAAATCTTTTGAATTCTTGGCCTCTTTTTTCTTAGGTTATAACGCCCATACTTAGGATTAAGTTAGGAAATTGAGACCAAGATCTAGCCATCTCCTTCTCCAAGCCTAGATCTATATTCTAGATACAAGAAAGTCTAAGATCGTAAACAAGGGAGAAAGGAGCCTCTAAATAGCATCTCAACAAGGAGAACTCCCAAAGGGTCCTCTACAAGAAGGAGGGCACCTCAGAACTACCACCATCTTGGAACAAGATTTGCTTCCTTCCCCTCTTTTAATTTGAACATTGTGAATCTTTACTTCAATAGCATGTAATTCTTAGCAATTAATTGTTTCTTGCTTAATGACTAAAGACAGATTTGATTCCACAAGTTTTCCTAAGTTGCTAGGTCAGTTTCTTTCATATTTTCTTGTTCTTTTCTTGAATTTTCCTTTCAATCTATGCGTCTAAGGGAAGGTAGGTCCCTTTGACCTCACCCTCAAGCCATCCTCAAGAACCCCGAGTCAGACCCCTTAAACATTGCATGCAACCAGGTCTGAGGCCAACAATGGTTTGATTTCTAATATGGTGGCAATGCATGTGAATGCCAAGCAACTAGGCATAGATAGTCATGCTCTGGTCCTTGAGTGGTATGGACATTGCTTTTGCAAAGCCAATTTGGGGAGTGGATCCCTTCACTGATTGTACTCTTGCCCTTACCCTACCCTTTGATTCCCTACCAATCCTTTTCCCTTTTAGTTTTTACTAGGTTTCCTATTTTTAGACCTAGGTATAAAAAGTAGGTGGCAACTCCAAACCTTGACCCAACTGCTAGCTGGCCCACCTTGGGACATGTCCACAACATTCATTGTGAAAAAGATATCTCAAGATGAAAATGTTAAAGAGAATAGGAAATTTCCTTAGGAGCCATTACTTGGTGCAATGATAAAAAAGGCTTGGGTTGACATTCAGAAGGATCATTAGACTTGATACACAATACCTTGGCCACTACGAGTAGGACGGGATAGGATCCAGGAGCAAGATCCGCCACATCAAGAGCCAAATCGTGTGCCAAACATTCGAAGGATATAACTTGGTCATACGATGCCCGATTGAAATTATCTTTTTTTCCAAATCAGATAATTTTTTGAGATCGACGATGTGGTACCATGCCTAAGAAGGGTTATGCAACTAGCAATCAAGTCCAAATTCCATCATTTGGGCTCCAAACCAGGCCAATCAAATAGAAAATTTTCTTTTCTGGAAAGACTTTAACTAGGCGTATCTCCTAATCTAGGAATAACTAGGCAGAGCAATGGAAGGCAAAGTTCATGTAGAAGTCAAAATCTACCTCATGTAGAATTTTAGCTTTTTTGTGTTTATTTCTACTAGTTATGTCTATTTTTGAAAATCTAGTCTAATTCAAACCAAGAGAAAAATCTGATCCTAATTGTGAAAGAGCAGACCTCATTATTATAAATAGAGATATATACCTCAATTTTTGAATCAATGAAAGAAAAGAAGACCTAAAACCCTACTTTCGCCTATTTTTCATCTTTTTCTAAATTTCTTTTGAGAGATTTGAATTGAATGGGTTAAAAGAATTCTTCCTTCCCCCCTATCACATTAAGTTGGTGTCAGAGCTTCGATCTACTACATATGTAGGAGACTTAATTTATAGTCTAGACATGCGAGCAGCACTGTAGATGGGAGAAGAGTTATCCGTGCTCGAAGTACGTCAGAAAACAAAGGCAAGTATGGCTGCTAGTTCTACCTCAATGGATGATGAAATGAAGAAACATATAACACAACTAGAGAAGAAAATTGCCTAGCTTACTAAGTTTGTGTCTCAATTAACGATCCCTTTGACATAAGCACCAGCAACTTCTATAGTGAAGCTATCTCTTATGTTTGGAAATGAGGATCTACCATCTAGTGAGGAGGATGAGCAACCTACAGACACTCCAAAACCTCCTCTTCAGCCTTCAAAGTCGAAGCTTGAATCGAGATCCCTTTATATGATGGAGTTGTTGATGCAGGAAAGCTAGATAACTTGCTAGACCAGTTAGAGATCTATTTCACTATCTATGGATACTCTAATATCTAGAAGGTAGCTTTTGTCCGCCTCAAACTTTCCACCCATGCTCTTATCTAGTAGATTTGTACATGAAGAACAAGGACATCTCTAATCTGACATGGAGCAAATTCAAAAACCTAACCAACAAGCAATTCTACCAATCAGCCACGAGGAGGATCAATGGATCCAGCAGCAATACCCGCAGCAGAAGTATGATCTTTTGGTATAGGATTACACTACTGGGTTTCGCAAGCAAACTATCTTAATCAAGATCTCCATCGATAATAATGTGGTCTATATGAAATATGTTGGAGGTCCCCACGAGGGCATCCGAAAAAAGCAGAAGCTCTTCAAAGTTGAAGACATCAGCGAAGCTAGCATGAAGGCTATGGAGATCGAGAAGAATCGGCCTAGGAAAGAAAAAAAAACGATAAATTTAAGAAAAGCGACAGAAAGCCTAGCTAGAAACCTAGCTAGAAACAGAAGCAGAACAAGAAACAACCAACAAAACTCAGCAAAATTATTGCAATTACCATAACATCAGTGGACACACCAAGAAGAAATGTTGGAAGCTTCATCTTGAGTAGCAACTAAAAAGGAGGAAATCAAAGGATGGGGATCTCAAGAAGAAAGGAAAGGTGGTCCTCAATGTGATAGAGATTGAGCTTGAGCAAGCAGATTCAAAGTTGAACCTGATGGTGAGAAAATCCAAGACAGCAATTGAGACAGACCCAAAGGCATGAGACAAACTCTTCCACTTGAAGATTCAAATGAAATAGAGCATCATTGAGACTACTGTAGGTCATGAAAGCCAAAAGAACCTTATCTCTGAAAATCTAATTCAGAAACTAGGATTGCAGACCAAGCCAGGGAACACGGAACGATTCCGAACTGCCCAATTTCGAGGCATACTGAGCCATGCCAGTGGCAGACCGAGATAGTTCCGACATTCAAAATAGTAAACTAGCAGGTTGGGGAGAGAAAAAAGGAAAGAGAGGAAAAGAAAGAAGGGAGACGAAGTGAGAGGGAGATGGAGGACCGTCGGATGCCTCCGGAGTGTGCCAGAGGGACGCCGAAGGGCCGAAGCAGGGGCTCCACCCTCCGGACCCTTGTTTCGTTCAAAACATGGGTGAGCAAAACGGGGGTCCAGAGGGTAGAGCCCCTGCTTCGGCCCTCTGGCGCCCCTCCGGCACCCTCCGAAGGCCTCCAGCGGCCCTCTCTCCCTCTTCCTCTCCCTTTCTCCGCTCCTCTCTTTTTTTCTCTATCCTGTTCTTCCTCTCCCTCGCCCTCTCTGCTGTGTCGGTATGAGCTCGGCATGGAATGGCATAGGAGCGTACCATACCGTACCACCGGCCGATCCGCACAAGCTCCGGTACCGGCACGGCGAACCTTGGACCAAGCCTTATCTGCATCTTTATCCTCTCGAGTGGATTCAAAAAGATGTTGAGTTGAAAACCGCCAAGCAGTGTACCTTCATATTCGCAACAATTGAGAGGTACATTGATGAGGTAAAATGCAAAGTAGTTCCTTTGGATGTATGCATGCCATCTTTGGAAGCTCGTACCAATAAGATCAAAATGCAGTCTTTTATAAGCGATAGAGGAAATATCGACTCGTAAAGGATGGGAAGGAGTTCATAATTAATGCTTCTAGAACACAAGAAAAAATAGACCATGCGACCACTACCCAGGCGAAGTGAATTGCTAACACCTGCAAAGAGTTTGTGTTGTTGATGATAAGGAATGTCAATACCACACAGGAGAGGCTGAGCCATTTGATAAAGACCCTAGATCCGAGTCAGAAAACTGAGATAAGCCAATTGCTGAAGAAGTTTCTAGACCTAATCGAGGAGGTAAAAGGGTTGCCACCTAAAAAATCAATTAGACACGAGATTCAACTAATTAATGATGTACTTTGGCCCAACTTGGATCTCTAGCGCAACTTGGTGATAAAGTACGATGAGATCAAGAACCAAGTCACAGAGCTTCTCGACCAAGGCGTGATCAAGCCTAGTAGTTCACTTTGTGGATCTTTCGTGGAACTAGTACCAAAGAAGATGGAGGATGGAGGATGTGCATCAACTATTGTGCCTTGAACAAGATCACCATCAAGAATAGATACCCTCTAACTCAAATTGATGATCTATTGGACCAACTCAAGCATGCACACTACCTTGCCAAGCAAAACTTGAAAGCTAGTTACCATCAAGTCCAAGTTTGCAAGAAAGACACTTGGAAGACGGCCATCAGGACGAGACAGGGTTTGTTCGAGTAATTAGTCAAGCTATTCAGACTATGCAACGCCCCTGCCACTGTCATGAGGTTGGTGAACAAGATGTTGCAGCCTTTCATAGAAGACTTCATGATTGTGTATCTCAACGATATTCTGATCTACAACAATACCTGGGAAGAAAACATCGAGTATATCATAAAGGTCCTAAAGGTACTATAACAAAATCAGCTAAACCTTAAGAAGCATGAAATTGGGAGGCAGTCACTGGTCTATTTAGGCTTTATGGTTGGTGGAGCCACATTAAAAATTGATCCAAAAAAGATGCGGGTTATAAAAAATTGACCTAGACCTAAGATGGTGTAAGATCAAGAGCTTCATGCGTGCATGCCAGTATATCAGAAAATTCATTAAACAATTCTCAGTGATCACAGCACCCTTACACGGTTTGACAACAGCAAACCAAGTATTAGAACGGTTGAAGAATCATGAAGACACTTTTCAGCTTTTGAAGAAGATATGCGGAGCACCAGTCTTAACATTGCCCAATCTGCAAAGACCCTTCGAGATCAAGACCGATACATTAGGATATGCACTGGGAGCAATCCCTATGCAAGGAGGAAAATTGGTAGAGTATGACTCGGAGATGTTCCAAGGTTGCAGCTGAGTCATCGAACATATGAAAAAGAATTGTATGCCCTACACTAGGTCGTTAAGCATTACGATCATATTTGCTAGACAAAGAGACAATTGTGCATACAGATCACAAACCACTTCAATTCCTCAATATACCCAGTCCAAGTTGCAGCAGGCCGACACAAAAATGGATGTCTTATCTGTAGCAATTCAGCCTGATGATCAAATATAAGAAAGGGGTTACAAACAAATTAGCTGATTTATTGTCCTGGTTTCCATCAACAATGGTCTCCAGTCTATTGATTGTAATGCAGATTCAGCCACTCTATCATGAGGAGTACAAGGACCTCTATGCAACATATCCAAATTTTCAGGAAGAAATGGAGAAATTAAAGAACTGCTAATAGAATTCACCTTGAACGATGGATTGCTATATAGATGAACATGTACTATATATCCCTTAAGCTGCTGATAGGGTACATTGGATTTGAGAAGCTCACACTTCAAAAGTAGTTGGACACTTTGGAGTAGAGAAAACTTTATTGAACTTGAAAAGGTATGTCTATTGGATGAAGATGCAACAAGATATGGCCAAATTCATCAAAGGTTGTATTTTACGAAGCACATCGAAGCCCTCCAATACAAAGCTAGAACTTTATACATTACTACCAATACCTAGCAAACCTTGCAAGAGTATCTCAATGGATTTCCTAGGAGGTTTGCCAAGGACAAAACACAGCCATGTTTGTGGTGGTTGATCAATTCAGTAAGATGGTATGCTTGATTCCTTGCAAGAAGATTGTAACCAGAGAAGAAGCTCATTTATTCTTTCAGCATTTTGAGCTACCTTCTTCCATAATTTTAGATTGAGACAACCATTTTCTGAGTAATTTTTAGAGATCCTTATGCAAGATGACAGAACCAAGACAGACGAAGGTCAAATTGAACCATGGTGCATCTCCTTCAAGGCTATAATTCAAACATCCGAAAACTTGGAATGACAGCTTGTCCTACCTCCAATTCGCCTATAATATCCATTATTTTACTCCAAAGTCACCATTTAAGGTCTGTTTGGCCTATCTGTCACAAAGTCCCTTCGACCTAGAGTTTACAATTGGCTCTAAACTAAAGAATAGTATAGAGGAGGGAGACCAAGCACTAGTCAAAGGTTTCTTGAGAAGATCAGAAAAGTGCATCAAAAGGTCGAGGCACAACTGTATAGATCACAGCTATGTTACAAAAATCGGCATGATAAGTATCGCATGAAGTGCAACTTCCAAGAAAGGGACCTAATCTATATACACCTAGGGAAAGACAAGTTGAAGGATGAAGAAAAGAAACTAACGGCAATTCGATATGGTCCCTTCAAAATTTTGAATAAGATAGAGAATAATACCTTCCAGCTTGATTTGCCACCATATATGGAGATGTACTCAGTAATCAATGCTGAAAATTTGAAGTTGTTCGAGCCTTCTATGTTAGACAAAGACTAAAGTCAAGAACCAATGCTACCACCTATGGATAATCTACAAATGGTGCAAGAAAGGCTATTGAAAGAGGACCGTGTCATCAAGAGAAAGGTCACAAAAATCCGGCATGAAAGGATTGAGTCAATTGGATCGGTCCAAAGGTTCAACGTCCAAGAAAAGCCAAGTGGTTCAACCATGCAAGATGGGGAAGCAGACATTTTTTTCACCTTCAGTTCTGCTTTAACAAGAGCCAAATTTTCTAAACAGAAAAAGCCCTGATCCAGGAGGATCACCAAACATAACGTGGATTACTTTGGTCAACATGAGTATGGTTGGATAAGGTCCAAAAGCGAGATCCGCCACATTAGGAAGCAAAATCGTGTACCAAACTTTTGGATGCCATAACTTGGTCATACGACATCCGATTAAGATAACCTTGTTTCCTTTTTTTAAAAATCAGGTAACTTTTCGAAATCTACGATATGGTGCCACTCTCTAAAGGAGGGTCGTGCAGCTAGTGATCAAAACCAAATTTCATCATTTGGGTTCCAAAGTGGACCGATCAAACTAAATATTTTTTAAAAATAATTGATTGGATGTATCTTCCAATGCAGAAAAAAATAGGAGGGATAGAAGATAAAGTTGAGATAGAAGTCGAGATCTACCTCCTACATAATTTTAGCTTTTTCGTATTTATTTTTACTAGTCATATCTATTTTTGAAAAGTTAGTCCTATTCGAACTATGAGAGAAATCCAATCCGAATTATGCAAGAGCTGACCTCATCATTATAAATAGGAGCTATATGCCTTAATTTTTGAATCAATGAAAGAAAAGAAAACCTAAATACTACTTTGGCCAATTTTTCCATCTTTCAAAAATTTGTTTGAAAGATTCAAATTGAGCGGTTTAATAGAAGTATTCCTTCTTCCCAAATAGATCCCAAGTACAATGGAATAGTTTGAGTCCTAGGGCAGCCACTTTGTGCAAAAAATTGCCAAAGGTTACGTCTGTCCCCAAGTTGCCCATCTTAGGATCCTAGATTGCCAAGACCATAACTAGGTAACATCCGTTTCCTAGACCAGTAATACTCTTAATAAAATTGTATAAAACATAAAATCTTCATCACCAAAACAAAATTGTGGCTCAACAAAAGATACTAAGAGCTTTTCCTAGAAAAGTTTAATTGATCTAACTATAGCACCTTTTAGGCTTCATAGCAATTTGATGTAGTCTCAGGACTCCGTCTTATATATAGTTTATGTTTTTTGTTGTTTCTGTGTTTTCCATCCACAGCCATCTTTAGGCTTGGATTTTCAGTCGAGTCATGTACTAGTACTGCCAAGCAAAAAAGCATCTACCTAGGTATGATAGGAAGCCTAACTCGACTCCAAACCACCACACTTAATTGCTTGAGCCTTAGCCTTTCTTCAATACCCACAATCATCACTCATCTCTAGGAACGGAGGAGGATGGATGATAGTCTTGAAAATAGAATTGTGCATACATGGAAGAAGGGAGGAAGTTAGAAAAGAGAAAAAAATACGTAGAAATCTGCAAAAAACAGCACAAAAAAAACACTGTTCACATGAACAGTAAGCCGACCCATTACTATTCACGGAATAGTAACCCGACCCGTTACTATTCACGGAACCATAACCCGATCCGGTTACTATTCATGGGACAATAACTCGGCCTATAAAAAGAGAGGACCACAGCCAAAAAACAAAGAGAAGAAATCCTATAAAGGTGAGTGCCACTGTAGGCGAAGCCCTGAGAGACCCTTTTTCTTCCACTTTCATCCTGCTTCTTGATCTATTTCTTCTTGGAGCCACCTTCTTGACCCCGTCATCCTTTATCTCGCTACTTTGGTGGAACGCAGCCTGAAGATTCTCATTAGATTGGAGGGACCAAACTCGCAGAGGTAATTATCCGACTAGTTCTATCACCATCTTTTGCCCATCCCTCGTTTCTTCAACCATAAATCATTATCTCCACCCATCATCATTGCCATCGTTGCTATTTATCACATCCTTGGAATCCGAGATTACTGACAGTATTTTTTTTATCGTTCTGTTGTGGTTGTTTTCAGTTTGTTGCACTAGTTATATTTCATTGATTAGACTTCATTAATAAGATATCTATCATGTTCTGTTTTGCATTCACATACCTCTATGATGATCTTTAGGGATGATGAGTATTTGCTGAAGTATCTAATCAGTCGCACCGTAATTGATTATTATGAAATCAATATACATCTGTAGTAATCGATTATAGGTTGCACCAAAGTAGTATCAGAGCAAATAGGTCCTGCATATTTAGAAATTTTCATTATTGTGTTTGCATCATAACATTCATCTTTTTCTGCACTTTAAATTCTGAGAATTAAATTTCTGCACTTCAAAACAGAGAAATATATTTTCTGAATTTAAAAAAACAGTAAATTATATTTTCTGCATTTAAAACTACAAAATTTTAATTTTCGGAGTTAAAAATACAGAAAAATTAGTTTATGCATTTAAAAAAAACTGCATTCATTTTCCGCATTTAGAAAATAAAAAATATTTCTGCATTAAAATATTAATTTTTGTATTAAAATATTTATTTTTGGCAAAAAAATTAAAAAAATCTGAAAAAGAAATTCTAAAAAAAAAATCTGTTTCACCTCCATAATATTAGAAGCACCTCCGAAACAGTTTTGGGTCAAATCTTAGCCTATAATCATGTTTGATAATTGGCAAGATGCATTTAGAACCCAACAACAAATCTTAGAGCAGATCCAACGATAGGTAGAACACCTCTCCAACATCATGACTAGACTAGAATTGAACATACCTAAGATAGTCAGACCTAAGAGAGAGGAAAATCATCAGGATGAACCAAGACGTAGAGTCAGACCTCAAGGTAGACAAAGGGTCCATCAGAGGATAGTCGAGAGTAGTGAGTCAGATAAGATAGAAAATGACTTAGACGACCGACCACTATGTGGGAACAGAGAGAGACCACCACATAGAGAACCTCCTCGTGCTAGACGTTGGGATGATGGCATTAAGATTGGTGTTGGGGATTTTGAGGGGTGTTTCCAACCAGATGCTTTCCTTGATTGGGTTGACAAAATCGACCAATATTTTGATTGGAAAGAAATTCCTGAGAATAAAGAGGTCAAATTTGTGACCCTCAAATTAAAGGGACACGCACTGGTTTGGCGGAAGCAACTCCAAGAATGAAGAGGCAAGGTAAGGATAAGATCCGTACCTGGAGTAAGATGAAGGAGAAGTTGAGGAAGAGATTTGTCCCATTGGATTATCGCCAAAACCTCTACTTGAAATTTCAAAACCTTCGACAAGGGACTAGGACCGCGGATGAGTACACCGAGGAGTTCTATGAGCTCCAAGCAAGAAATAGCCTTAGTGAGGACCCCATTCATGTTGCTAGTAGATATATCAATGGCTTAAGACGGGACATCCTAGACCAAGTGGAGATGTTCGATGTCTCGAGTATCGAGGATGCCCATTGCCATGCACTGCAAAAGGAAGCACAACAAAGGCGAACTAGTGGTCGAAAGTAGGACTCAAACAGAAACTCCATTACCCAATAAAAGAGTCAGTTCGAAAATAAAGCAATAAATTCTCAGAACCCTACCAAGACCACAACTGCCCTAAAGCCCAATTTTAACAAGGACTTATGGGACAAGAGCAAAGGCGTACTAGCACCGGCACTTGATTCCACTATCATTTGTTATAAATGCCGACAACCCGGACATAAATCCTCTGAATGTCTCCTGAGAAAATTCCAGTCTCAGTCATACCTAATTGAGCAAGGACGCCAAGACGATTTAGATGAACCCAATCCAGAGGCAAATGAGAATAAGTCTGAACAACAGGATGACTCGGAGAACGACGATGTCCACATTATAGGTGATGAGGTGGGCCCACTCATGGTGATTCACCGTGTCATGGTCGCACCTAAGTAACCTGTCCAGGACAATTGATTAAGGCGAAGTATTTTCTTGACTATAAGTACTACAGGTGGATATAGATGTTCTATCTTGATTGATAGTGGTAGGACTGAAAACTTCGTGTCCCAATACATGGTTGATAAACTAAAAATACCTATACAAAAGATTCATAAACCATATAAGGTATCTTGGTTTAAGGAGGGAGTTGAGGTTCCGGTCACCCACAGGTGTCTAGTAGAGTTTTCCATTGGAAAATGATACCAAGATCATGTATGGCGTGACGTTATGCCTATGGGGTGTACCACGTGTTGTTAGGTAGGCCTTGGCAGTACGATAGAAAGACCCAACATGACGGAGAAAAGAATACATATTCCTTTGTGAAAGACAAAATGAATATCACGCTCTATCCACAAAAGGAATTGCATAGGTATAATACGAAAAATTTTATGAAAGATAGAGGCAAAGAACGTACTCAAAGGGCCTTGATTCTAAATTCAAAATATTTTTGGCCTAAGATGAGAGACGACGTCATTAGATACATGTGAAAATGCCAACATTGTCAGCAAGAAAAAGAAAAGGTCCAGAATACAGGCTTGTACCCCCCGTTGCCTATCCCTAGTGGCCCTTGGAAGGATGTTACCTTGGATTTCATTGTAGGACTACCCATGATTGCTAGGAAGGTCGATTCGATTTTTGTTGTGGCGGACCGATTTTCAAAAATGGCACATTTCACTCCATGTAAGAAAACATCTAAGGCATCTCATATAGCACATTTATTTTTTAAAGAAACTGTTAGACTGCATGGTATTCCAAGATCATTCATATCTGATAGGGACACAAAATTTACTAATTATTTTTGAAAAACTCTTTGGAGCAAATTAGGAACAAAATTAAACTTCAGTAGTCTTATGATAAAGGTAGTGAACCGTACACTTGGTAACATGCTTAGATGTTTGGTTAGTAAGCGTCCTACTCAGTGAGATTTGGTCTTAGCACAAGCTGAATTTGCATACAACAGTTCTATAAATCGTACTACTAGTAAGTCTCCATTTGAAATCATCTATGATTTTCCTATTCCACACATACTCGATCGTGCTTCCATTCCCTATCATGGTCGGATAAGTGCCGAAGCAGAGGACAATATTGAGCAAGTCCTTCACATCCAACAGAAAGTTCATCAGTGCTTGCTTGACTCCAGTGCCAGGTATAGGATGATGTTGACCGTCATCGCCGAAAGGTTCACTTTGCAGAGAGCGATCTGGTGATGGCCTATTTCAGGAGAGAGATTTTCATTGGGAAGTTACAGCAAACTCAGCCCGCGAAAGTATGGTCCATTCCGCATACATCGAAAGCTGGAGGAGAATGCCTATTTATTGGAGCTTCCAGACAATGTTCAAACTTTTCCAATTTTCAACGTCGCCGACCTGTACCAGTTTCATGGAGATCCACCAAAGGCGGTTGCAGTTCCAGATCTACCCAGCACCAACTCAGAGTCTAGTTTTCATGAGGGTATTAAGGATATTCTTGACGTGCGAGCAGTAGACACTAGGCCGGGGCAGTACCGCAGATTTCTTGTGTGTTGGCAAGGGAGACCTATATCAGACAGTTCATGGACCAGCGAGGACGAGTTGAGGCGCTAGAGACCTGATTTGTTGCAGCACATACAGGAGGCCTACTCATCAGGAGTCGAGCTCTTCCCAATTGGGGTGAACTGATGTAGTCTCAGGACTCTGTCTTATACATAGTTTATGTTTTTTGTTGTTTCTGTGTTTTTCATCCAAAGCTATGTTTAGGCTTGAATTTTCAGTCGAGTCATGTACTAGTACTGCCAAGCAAAAAAGGATCCACCTAGGTGTGATAAGAAGCCTAATTCAACTCCAAACCACCACACTTAATTGCTTGAGCCTTAGCCTTTCTTCAATACCCACAGTCATCACTCATATCTAGGAACAGAGGAGGATGGATGATAGTCTTGAAAATAGAATTGTGCATGGATGAAAGAAGAAAGTTAGAAAAGAAAAAAAAATATGTAGAAATCTGCAAAAAATAGCACAAAAAAAAACTGTTCACATGAACAGTAACCCAACCCGTTACTGTTCATGGAACAGTAACCCGACCCGTTACCATTCACGAAACAGTAACCCGACCCGATTACTATTCACAGAACAGTAACTCGGCCTATAAAAAGAGAGGATAACAGCCCAAAAAAAAGGAAAGAAATTCTAGAAAGGTGAGTGCCACCGTGGGCGAAGCCCTGGAAGACCCTTTTTCTTTCAATTTCATCCTGCTTCTTGACCTATTTCTTTTTGGAGCCACCTTCTTGACCCCGTCATCCTTCATCTCGATACTTTGGTGGAGCGCGGCCTGAAGATTCTCATTGGATTGGAGGGACCAAACTCACAGAGATAATTATCCGACTAGTTCTATCACCATCTTTTGCCCATCCCTCGTTTCTTCGACCATCAATCATTATCTCCACCCATCATCATTACCATCGTTGCCATCTATCACATCCTTGGAACCCGAGATTACTGGCAGTATTTTTTTATTGTTCTATTGTGGTTATTTTCAGTTTGTTGCACTAGTTATATTTCATTGATTAGACTTCATTAATAAGATATCTATCATATTCTATTTTGCATTCACATACCTCTATGATGATCTTTTGGGATGAGTATTTGCTGAAGTATCTAATCAATCGCACTATAATTGATTATTATGAAATTAATTCTATACCTGTAGTAATCGATTATGGGTTGCACCACAATTGATATATCTCCTACCTTCTTAGACATAAATATGTAACTTCTAATGCAATTAGCAAAAGATCATGGTAATTGCAACAACAAAAATGCAACTTCTTTGTCCAAACTAATTTTAAGGTGATTGATCCAAATTACTATAAAAATAGGTGACTAATTGTTTTTGCCTTAACCATATAATGGTAATAAGTACTATAGTTATTTGTGATTGCATAGGGGACAAATCCCTATGAAGGAAAAAAATTCCACAAAACATATAATGGAAGAGGCCCATCTATTACTAGGAACAAGAACCCAATCTATAGCATGGATAAAATCAATCTCAAAGAAATTAAGCAAACCAGTTTAATGGATAAATTTCAACTATAGGAATGCAGGAAAAAACAACAAGCTTCACCTCATTTTATCCATTATCCACTAAGAAATTATGAAGCAAGAGATCATATAAAATTTGATCGAGTTATTTCGAGGTCAATAGATAATTTCATGAACTCTAAAATGGAACATGTTCAATACAAATTTCACTAACATAGTGCTGGTACCCTATTAGCATGTTAAATCAATATATGCATGCCTTGTCTTGGCACATTAAGTTGTCTTGAATTTGTTCTACAATCAATATGGGAAGGAAATTAAATGGTTATGTTCTTACAATGTAACGACAAGAAGATGGTAGTCAATGACCTTCACTGCTTATAGCCCCATCCATCCTTGACAATCACCACTATTTATGGTTGAGGTTTTGTTCCTCAATCATTGCAGAAAACTTCAACTATTTCTGCACAAGATGCTCAAAATTATCATACCCAAGTTTGTCTTTTCTGAAGCTAAAGATGTTCTCAAAGAAGATGGAATACGTTTACATTAATTTTCAAATATAACAATACACAACTAACCATATGTTTGGTTGGGGTCATGAGAGGGAGAATGGATGGTGTTGGAAGGATGGATGACCCCCAGCAACCATTTGGTACAAAAAATATTAGAAAGGATGGATGAAAAAAAAATTGCACATCCATCCTAGCCCATCGGTCTGCATTGAGAGGATGCTAGGATGGATGGAGCATGTGAGGGGTGGATTTCTATGTTAACAAAATTACTCCTCATTAATTTTTTGACAAAATTCTAACACTTCTTCACTCTTTTATGACTATTTATCAACAAGTCAATCAAGAGCATTTGGTTGTTAAATTTCTATATTGCAACTTTTTTATTATTGAAAACGAAAATGATAATGGCCAACATCTTATCTCAAGAACTAGTTTAGGACAATTAAATTAAACAGAAAAATTCACTTTTTCAATCATTTTATTTATATGTTTTTTTTTTAATTTTACCTATACTCTTATCCCCATACTATTAAATTTTATTACTAATTATTTAAATTTAGTACATTATTTCCATAACTATAAGTAAGTAATTAGAATTGTCTTCTAATTTTCTATTTATATTCACTAATTTTAGTTAACTATTTATATAAAATTAATTAACTATTTAAATTAAATTATAAATTAATTAGTTATTTATATAATTAATATATAAATAAATTAATTCATATATGATTAATTTATAAAATCATTTATTTGGTTAAATTAAACTAAGATTAAAAATTCATATAAATTTTTATATAATTATAAATTATAAAGATTACAAGTTTATATATAGCCATACTTTTTTAGTATAAATAAGTGTTACAAATTGATAATAATAACAATTTTTTATCAAAGGGTAGTTTCGTAAAAAGATCATACAAATATTATCCATCTTCCCTTTGGTTCCTTCTATGCCAAACAAAGGAGGGAATCATTCCATCCATCCTTTCATATTTCGCCAAACACATGAGAGGATAATGGAAGACCCATCCATCCTCTCCCTCATCTATCCTTCCTCCCAAATTCATCCTTCCTCCAATCAATCTTTCATACAAAAACATTGGGTAAAAGTTATAATGAAAATATAATTAAGGTCTTGGGAAAATTTGAGTTTTCTTAGAACATAATAGCAATTAGTAATTCAATTCTTCAATAACAAGGCTACAAAAAGGCTTCTCAGAGCATTATATATGGAAGTATCAATTTGAGGATGATAACCTTGTTAATTTAAAAGACTTCTGCAGCATTATATAGGCCCCGCCCTCTAGAAATTTAAACAAAGACACTCTCGTAAGACAACCATCTTACAATGAACCATGTGAGATAAGATCAAGGTGTGAAAAAATTGTAAGAATTCAAGAAAAAAAGGAAACTTTCATCCCCAAAATAGTTGACCATCACTCCTCTTTTCACAACCAATCTCATATTGTTAAAAGCATGGATTCAAGAGATGGTCAAGCCTGATATTTCTAGGCTAAACTAGTCAAAGACTAAGTTTTGGGACAACTACGGAGCTAGGTTAGTGTAAACTAGGGTGTCCCGATCGGGGCCAATGAGTTGATGGCCGACTCAAATAGTACGAACTAGTACAACACTTGATATTTGTCAGTAAAGAGAGTCTGAGGCTCTGTCTCTTGTTTTCACTCACAAGAGTTGGAAATAGAGAGAAAGCAGAGGAAGAAGGGAAGAGGAAGAGCTAGGATATATTTTTCCCTTTTTTCAAAGCAATGGCATTGGTACAAGTGCAAGTGGCTTTAACCCAATCACAGGCTCAAAAGCCTAACCCAATCTTAAACTATAAAAAATAAACTCTAAAAACATTCAAACATACACTAAAAATAATAGAAAACAAAAAATAAAGCTGAACACCGAAAAACTAGCATCTCGATGAATCATAGGAACACCAAACTATCTCAAGCGCCGAGACGATATCGAGACATCCTAGTGATATAGTCTCACCCTGATAGCATTCGAATCCAACCTCGAATCGATAAGGGTATGACAACCGGGATTCAAAACCTTGCTTAAAAAAGAAATAAGGCACCATATAGTAAATTACCCTTTCATCAAATCATATAGTCAATTTAAACCCTTGGTTAAAAATGAAATAAGATACCATATAGTAAATTACCCTTGAAGCAAATCATAATCTAAACTCTCTAAAAGTCCTTCACATACTGCCTCTACTTGGCAACTTCTAAAAAATGGCAGCTATTAAGGTTTTTCTTTAACAATCTCAAGGATTTGCTTAACAATATCCTCATCTTTTGGGGGTGTGTCTTTCCATTAAACCATCATATCATTTATTTCCCATTGAACCATCTTATCGCTTACTTACATTACCTCAAGGTTTTGAAAGGAAGAAAACAACTTAATCCGATGACATCTAGATGTACATTATTTCACAAAGCCATCTACATACAAGTTGAAGCTCCATATATAGGTTGCCAATTTCTTAACATTTGTTATATCAACAGATTACATCCATTATAGCAATGAAATCATGTGATATTTCTGTTCCCATATAACCATCACGTCCCATGAAGTGCACATAAACTGAAATTTTATTCACCAAAAAAACAAAAATCAAATTATAGCTTGAAAGTCCCCTTTAGTTTTTATTCTACTGAAAATGGTAGAATCTGATGAATAAGGACTACTATTCACTATTCTCCATTAAAAAGAAGCAACCATTTTTAAAGGACTTTGACCTCTTCTCGCATTGCTATCTCATCTCTCCATCTGCCTATAAGACTTCTGAATATATGCAACCAAGGATCAATTTTGCATTAGCAAACTACATATATATTCTTCCCTTCCAACAAGTATAGCCAAGTTAAAAGATATCTACACTCAAAAAACCAATACAGAAGGCTCTCTGAATTCATCTTTCCAACAACTCCCAAACTTCATGTTTTATTCTAATATAAACCATTTATGTACACAAGTTAAGTGATTTTTATCATTCATGTTTGATTCTTCCCCTTAAGAAAAAGTCAAAGGCAAAGCCAAAAAGATGTTTCATGAACAATACCTTAGGTAACAACTGTCCCAACATGTACCGAAAGCTACCAGTTAGTGTGCAGCATTACAATTAAATACCGAGTAAACTAGCCAACAAATAAATTTAGTAGCTGTCAACCATCCAGAATCTTGTTCTACCACATAAATCAATCTAGTCAGTTGACTGCGTGATGATTTCTATACGAGTAACAAAGATTCATATCAGATTAGTTGCGAAAGTGGGATCAGGACGCTGAAATCAAAGACTAACGGAACCACTGGAGTAGAAAAAATCAGCAAGTAGATAAAGCAAGGGAAGGATGGATTGGCGTGCTTGGGAGAGGCGGACCTCCATTCGCTGTCCCCGTAGGGAGAGTAGTAGTCGTAGCTGACATCGTCTCTATTGACGCAATTGAACATGAGAGCCGCCAGAGACGCGAAGATTTCTGGGGAAATCCGCCGAGAGAGGAAACCCTAATGAGCCCCAGAAGATCAAGAAGAGCGGCGGGTTTGGAAGAGGAACGGATGATTGGGTGGGTGGCGTACCGGGGAGGTAATGGAGGAAGGAGACCTTGACGGCGCTGCAGACGACGGCGTCGACCCAGAACCACCAGCCAGCCCCGAACACGGCGCCGGCAATGCCGGGTCCCATGATCTCCCACATCGGCGACAAGTTGTCCATGGCCTCGCTCGCTTTACAGGGCAAGTTCTTGGGCTCAAACCAGAGCTTCTGCAGATTTTTTTTTCATTCATGGAAAAACAATAGAAGAAGGAAAAACGGCGGCCCTTTGCATCCCTTTTTATAGGACTCACTCTAAATCCCTAATAAAAAGGCTCAATTCGTAATCAAATCCTAATCAAAACAGGCTCCTAATTAAGTCTGAACTTAGAACTAAAACAGAACTCCAAACAAACTCAATTCAGAAATTTTAAACAGACTAGGATTCAATTTAGCCAATATTCAGAAACTTGTAAACCGTGGGATTGATCTCCGGCAACGTGAGATCAATCCCAATTTCCCCACAGCCCGCGGGAACCTTGCATCCTCTTTGCTTTGGCTCGCCAGCATCCAAGTTTCTTCGCTCCCGCACCAGCAGAATTTCAGCAGCAGGTTCCTCTAGTTCGACTGATGGATCAGCAATTTTTGGGACAGCAAGAATGTCAGCAGCATGTCCTACATCAGTCCCCTCCACTTGGAAAGAACTCGACCTCGAGTTCCACTTTGGATACAGTTTCTCCCTTGGATTATGGTACTCATACAGATCAGCAACATTGAAAGTTTTTGAGATCCCCATGTCGTCCGGCAGATCAATCACATATGCATTACTATTTATCTTCTTTAAGTCCTTGTATGGCTCATACTTTCATGGCTTCCACTTGCTATATGTTCCCACTAGAAATCTCTCCTTCTGCAAGTAAACCATTACCACATCCCCTTCTCTGAACTCCTTATGTCTCCTATGCTCATCCGCCTTGGCCTTGCACCAAGCATTCATCTCCTCGAGGTGCTTCTTCATGTCTAACTGAGTAGTTTTAACCTCCTCTGCTAAATTTTCTGCTGCCACACTTTTTTCAGGGAACTTTGGTACACGGAGATCTTCCGATGCTCCTATCAAATGCACTATTCCAAGCAAACTCAGCCTAGGGCAATGTGTGATCCCAATGCTTTAGGCTGCTACCACAAATACAACAAATCAGATTATCTAGTGTTTTATTGATCATTTTCGTCTGCCCATCAGTCTGGGGATGCGTAGTGCTACTGAAACTTAATGAAGTGTCAAACATCTTCCATAGAGTAAACCAAAAGTGACTCAAAAATTTGGAATCCCGATCAGATGTAATGGATTGCGGGACTTCATGCAAACAAACAATGTCCCTAAAGAAAAATCTTGCAATATGAGATGCGTCCGATGTCTTCCTACGTGGGATGAAATGTGTCATCTTGGAATATCTGTCCACCACCACAAAAACTGAATCCACACCTTGCTGTGTTCGGGGAAGATCAAATACAAAGTCCATCGACAAATCCTCCTAAATATCATTCGGCATAGGTAGAGGCATGTAAAGACCGATATTCTGAGATTGTCCCTTGGCTGGTTGGCGAGTATAACACCTCTGGATGAACTTCCCAACATCTCTTCGCAACTGTGGCCAATAATACCACTCCATCAAACTAGCAATGGTCTTATCCCGGCCTAAATGCCCACTGAGACTGCCACCATGAAGGTCTTTAATCAGCTTCTTACGCAGCGACGATCTGGGAATCCATGATGAATTACCCCGGGACAAATAACCTTCCTAGATATGAAAATCTTCTATTGCATGATTGCTGGAACACTTCGCCAACACATCCTTGAAGTCGTCGTCTTTAGCATACAACTCCTTCATGCATTCAAATCCTACAACCTTCGTGTGCAAGGTTATCAACAAGGTGCTGCGTCGACTTAGTGCGTCTGCCACCCGGTTCTGCTGCCCGGATCGATGTTTTACTATTAAAATGGCACCTTAAATCTTCCTAGAAAGATTTAGATGAATTTTCTAATTTGTAGGGATTGCATGGTGCATGAAATTGTTGGATTACCCCGCAGCGGCACGACGATCGTGGCGGAATCTGCATGCCGGGCCCGGTGCATCGCATACGCCGGAACAGGATCGGGTGGATTTCAAAAATTTTCTGAATCAGTGATTCAGAACCTTTTTGAAATTTAGATGGGGACTAAACTAAGATCTAACAATTAATTATAAATTGTTAAACTACCAGCAAATCAGAAATCTAAAAATTCAAATGAAGATCTCATCTTCACCTTTGTGCGGGTAGAAGAACACCGCAACCGATGATCGTGGTTTGGTTCCTTGTAGCCGCACAAACGTCCGGCCTCTACAAGTATCCACACGAGGTTGCTGAAGATCAGAGATGGGGCTTCACCGGGGTGCTAGCTCCTTGCAAAAGCCTCTCTTGGATGTCGAAGAAGAAGGAAGAAGAAATCATAAGGATCCCACCTTGTGCAGCCTTCAAAGAAAAAAGAAAACCCTTCACTGTTTTTATTCTTTTCTTCCCTTCTCTTTGCTGATTTAAAATCCCCAAAAATTAGCCTTGCTGCCCCACGCCTGGGAGAAGAATTCTCTCGGATGCTTGGGGTGTGGGGCTTCATTAATAGGGCTCCAATCACCTAGGCACCAGGATTCCTAGTCCTTCTAGGTTTCCTGGTGCCCTTCCTTTTATGGCGGGCCCCTTGATTCTTGGAAAGAATCAAGGGGCGTTGGCTCCCAGCAAAGAAGGAGAGGGGGCCACGCCCCTCCTTGTCCTCTTGGCTGCCCCCTCTTGCCTATTTTGACCCCTCAAAATAAGGCATCAAGAGGGAGGCTCCAATAATAAGAAAAAGGCTGAATTTGGCAGGGTTTTTAAAGACTCGATCTAGCCAACTTTTGACTAGGATTTGAGTCAAATTTCTTTGGATCAGACCCAACATATTTGACTCAATTAATCAGCAAATCAAAGACTTAATTATAATCTAATTATAATTATTTAATTCTTCCATTTAACTCACTAACTCTTAGTGGGTTATTTCAAACATCAATCTCATTGACATTGTGATTCCAAATCACAATTCGACAATCCTAATAATCAGAACCCCTAATGTGTGTGACCTCGTAGGTTCTAATCTAACTGGTAATGAGATATTGAGATCTCCATCTCAATATCACTGAAACACCTTTCAGTGGACTAAAACACTTTCAGTTCTACTCGTCAGGGTTTACCGATCATCAGGTAAATGCCCGTGAGTCCCGACATCCACAAGTGACACCTAGCAGTATGTAGTGGCAACCCAGTAGAATAGAATAATGAACCTCTAGCTGCAGTTATCGTATGATACAGTCCTACTATCGTGGATCCATACAGGACGGAGGTCATGGACAACTCATCAAACCCCATCGTCTGTCATATATCAAGATTTATTCGACTTAAGTTCGAGAGTGGAAAACTCTTTCTCCACTATTTTTACTGTCTCGGCCGAGGTCTTACGAATTCAGTCTTATAAATCACATAGGATCTCTCCTTATCTACCAAGGTCGATAGATTCCATATAGGTGCATACCCTACTCCTATAGTGAACCTACTGCAGCCAATCTACACTGCATGGACCCATATGTCTAGAGACCATGTATATGTGCAGTCAAACTACAATAACCTCACTGTGAGTAGCCGAAGCACCGCAGGTCAAAGGACCAGTCACACTACTACAACATCAAGCAAGTCACTGACGAGTGGATAGACATCCAAGTGACTTCTTGTCTTGGTCACGCTCAGTACCCTTGTTCTCTAACAAGCACCTGCACTATCACTTCAGTGTCCCTACACTGTGGACTCGAGTCTCGTCCATCCATAAGGAAAGCGATCTGTGCACTGATCTCATCGGATCGATCACCGTCCTCGTGATGATCCATTGATCAGGAGCATTTAGAAATTAATCACTAATGACACATGGCTCAAATTTTCAACTCTTGAGAATATGCGTCATCATCTTATTAATTCCTTAGACGATTCATGGACACATTAGAACATAAATGAAAAGAATGCCCAACTTAATAAATTCATAATAAGGTCAAGTACAAATTTATGTCCCAGAATAAAATAATGCATCAGCCAAATTGGCTTCTAGGGCATACTTCTAACAGAAATAGGGTGGTATGCGGCTGAACTTTGGACGCATGAATTTCTATCTTTTAGGGATCCAAAATGCACTAAATTTGGATATGTTTATCTCCTCTTAGCTGCCAAACCACCAGAATTTTTTGGGGATTTTATCAGCTAAATTAGTTGACTAAATTAGGTGTGAGGCGTGGGGTGGTCTTTTGGCTATAAAAGACCCCCATGCCTTGGGTTCAAAATATACAATATTTAGAAGTTTCAAAAAATTCTGAAAAAATTCTCTAAGGGCCTCTATCTCTTCTTCTCCTTCTTCCTCATGACCATCCTCCATATCCTTGAAGAACAATCAAAGGCTGAGTGTTTAGAAGAAGACAGCTTCAGCCATTGCAACGTTTCTATGCGAGCTAGCACTCCCGCGGAAGACGATCTACCTAGGGCTTTGCATGTACTTCTCATAGAGGCCATTCGAGTGCGTGGCTGCGAAGTCAAGGATCAGATCCATAAGTTTCTTCTATCATAAAAGATATTAATTCTACATCAATATTTTATTTTAGAGTCTGGGTCTAGATCTGATTTCCGAGGTTTTACCCTCCTTTGGGGCTCCTCACGGAGTTATCTTCAGAATCCATTCGATGGATATTCGGAGATTAATCGGAATAGAGTGTTTACCTTTCAGATCTGATAGTTAATCATGCATGAAAGTTTTAGCATAATTGTTTAAACGATTCCGGCATAATTTTATGTGTTCTTAAGGTGCTGATTTCTAGATTTGATCTTGTAAGCGTATATGAATTAAATTGTTTGATTCGGTTTTTCCGCTGCATTTTAAAACTTAAAAAGAACTACGTATGGCTTGATCCCCCTTATGAAGGGGTACGTAGACAATCCGATTAGGTTCAACCATGGTTTTATAAAAAAAAAATTCAGCATGCTTAATACCGAAGAACCTAGGATTCACTTTCAAAAGGTTTCTCCTTCCTCTTCCTTCATTGCGAGTAAAATCAAAGAAGAAAAGGTTCTTCTTCAAGAAGGTATGTTACAAGATTTCTTCCAATCTATTTGATAGTTATGAGAGATCTTTGCAAGGAGCTAGCACTTCGGTAAGACCCTATCTCAGATGATTAGATCCTCGTGTGATACCTGTAGAGGCCGAATACATGTGCGGCTTAACCAGGAACCTAGAAAGATCATCAGGCTGCGGTGTTCTACACCTGCAGAATTTTTGAGAATGAGATCTTCAAATTAATAACTTCTGATTTTTGTTTCAGTTTTATGAATCTTAATCAACCCTCCTCAGATCCTAATCTCTCCTCCCTAATGAGTTCAAAGATCATTTGGATTTGGATCCAGAAATTTTTTTGAATTCTATGATTCGAGGCGCGTTCATACGATGAACGACATTCCGTTCGAATTCTGCTGCGAACGTCGTATCGAACGAGACGTAACTCAGCACCTACGCAGCTGGGAAGTGAACCCAAAGATATGAATCTCACTCCTCCTGCCATGACATCCTAGAATTGACTAGGACCTCCATTCTATGAGCTTACACAGCTAGAGAACGATCCTGGAGATACGAAACCTCCTTTATAGAGACACCCCAAAATTGACTAAGACCTCCGTTCTATAAGCCTACATGGCTAGGGAGCAAGCCCAAATATATGAACTTCACTCCAGCAGAGACAAGCAAGGATTAACTAGAACCTCCATTCAACTTGCCAAGAGCTGATAAAAATACCTAGCAAATCCTAGGCTCGGATGGGACAATGAACACTTGCCCTTATCATCTGGGTGCTAGCAATCTAGAAAACCCAACCAACTAAAGACCCAGCAAGCTAAACTCCTCAAACCCAACCACTTCGGGATGGAAATGGAGGCTTCAAGAGAGGAAGTCAACCTCAAGCTACAAAAGGATCATAGTCCAACAGCCTAGCAATGCCGAGAATGAGAGGTAGAGGTCCAAGATGACCAAAAATAATTCAAATCTCCGAAATCCAATTTCCTAAGGATCGTAGTTGATGAGAGCACAAAAGTGCGATCTACACGCTGCTTAAATTAGTATTACTGCTAACATATAATGATAAAGATCAGAAAAGAGCTTTCACTACTTTTAGCTTGGCTTGACATGCTATTCGTACAGTAGTGGAAGCAGGGTACGAAAGAGGCGAAAGTCGTGATAAAAGGTCCTGGTCTCGGAAGAGATGCAGCATGACGAGCCAGAAGTGGTAATATTATATTTTTGTTTGGCATAGGTTAGTATAAATTAAAGTTTAAATGCGCATTTGGTAGGGTTTAGAGGGATGCATCATGCCCCAAACCGTGCGGGCCCAATCCTGCCATGTTCTGGTCGAACACATTTGCACCCAAACATCCGAGCCCGTGTGCGATCTCCCTCCTTTCCGGATTAGCACCCGCACTCTTCCGGAATAGAAATTCCCACTCTCACTTCATCACAAAGAAAAAGAACTTTTTAACCTCCAATCCCATGAAGAATAGCTGAAAATACTATTCATTTCTGAAATACTATTCATGCTGAAATCACTGTTCATATGAACAGTATTTTGAGATGACACTGTTCATATGAACAGTGTTACGTGAAAATACTGTTCATATGAACAGTGTTACGAAAAATATACTCTATTCACTGTTCTTCTTCTTCCTCCCGTAGTGCATCACGACCGTCCATCTTCCACGGATCACTTTCCAGATCAGATCCCACGCTTGTCCGCCTCATCCGCATCAAAGCAGGCTCCAGCCTCCGCCCTGATCCAGCCAACCGTTGGAGCTCCCAAATTCACATGTCCTTCTTCTACTTCATCATCGGCATCTTCCAAGTTCCAGCATCCGCGAGCAATCATCCCACGCATCACCGGCAGTCCTGCTCTCTTCCGGATTTGAAATCCCAAGCGTCCGCCTTACAGATCGCGTCCGCCCTCTCCTTCCAGAATCCGTAGCACCCCTCCTCCGCCTCTGCTTCCGCTCGCGATGCGTGCCCGTGGCATCCTTCCTCTTCAGCGCATCCCAGCGTTCTTCCGCATCTCATCTCGTGCATCCCATCCATCCACGAAGCTTCTGGAGCCATCGATCCAGCCATCTTCTTCTTCAGCCCTCCACATTCCCAGCATCCCGTGATGCAATCAAAAATTCCGCCTCAGCCTCCCTGCAATCCCGTGGCCAGCTTCCGGAGACCCAATCCCATGCGTCCGTTTTCCCCTCCTCTCCACATGCTTGCTGGGGATCTATATAAGGGAGCCATTGGCAGGGTCCAAAGAGGAGGAGGGTGTGCTCGGTTGAGGCCAAGAAACAGAGAAGGAGAGCTCTGTTTTTGAAAGAAAGAAAAAAAAAAGAAAAGAAAAAAAGAGGGAGGAAGAAGAGCTCTGTTTTCCAAATAATATTTTATGTCATTTTTTGGGAGTTCCACCGAGAGGGAGAAGTTTTCTATTTGATTTTCTTTTAGTTCTTGTTTTCTTTTTTCTTATTTGCAGAAGAAAAGAAGCATTAGGCTTCATCTTCATTTTTACTTCTGTAATCATTTCTTGTTATGAAATCCATCATTTTTCTTTTATGAAATCCGTGTTTAAGTTTCAGTTTCATTTCTGCAATTTATTTTATGCATTTTGGAATTCTTAGTTTTAGGATAACTCTGAAATTTTTCTTTGCTATTCAATCTGCAGTTTTCATTTATATTATGTCTTCAGGAGTCGACTCCTACTCTGCATTAGAATTCAATTGCAAGTTTTCTTTCTTTCCTTTATTTATTTTCAAATAAAAAATATTCTCTAGTAGACTAGAGAATCATTCAACATCCCCGACGTAATATTTTTTTTTGTTATTCAAAAATCGAATTTGAATCCGAGTGAACGTTTTGATTTTTATGCAACTCCAACCGCCTCCCTGTGGATCGACCTCTTATGACCACTATTCTTCGAGTAGAAAAGGTAAGAGTGTAATTAAATTAAACTTTATTTGTCGGTTCTAACAACGATCTATTTAGCGTATTTTTAGATAAACAAGAATTCGACAACAAAATTTTAAAGCCGTTGCCGGAGAGGCAAATCGAGAAGCAAGAACGATCATGAAGATCAAATCGAATTTTGGATGCCCGGAGTGAACGCACTCCGGTAGTAAGTTTTTTGTTTATTTCTATTAATTTTTCTTGTTTTGATTATTTTTAGTTAATGATTTCGTAGTTATTAAATTTTGAAATTTGAAATTTAGAATTTAAAATTTTGAAAAAAAAATAAAATTCAAAAAATTTAAAATTAAAAAAAATTCCAAAAATACTAAAATTTAAAAATTTAAATTCAAAATTTGAATTCTGAAATTCGAAATTTGAAATTTAAAAAAAAGGAAAAAAAAATTTGCTTGCTCATTTAATCAGTACAACCTAATGACATTCCATAAACTTTAAAAAAATCATTGAATATTTGCTGCATTTAGTATTAAGCATTTGCATAAAATAATTTAAGGACAAAACCCATTAAACAGATAAGATCGAAAAGTCATTACCTGTCCTTAGCCCAAAAATCACCACCTTGCATAGATATCCTAAGCCAAATTAAATTAAAATTAATTAGACGTTGGCCTTAGGGTTTTCGAGCTCAATTAGGCTCTTGGAAAGAAGCGGCTGAAAGCCACTCCAGTGAGAATTTAGTAATTGGTGATGTCTAGAAAAGTTTTAGAATAGTGAGAACTATTACGTGTATTGTGGTACTAGTGTATCCCTTGTGGCACCACCACACACCCCAGAACTTTTCTGGTCATTGGTTACTGGATCGCTTAACTGGTAAGCTCAAACTTAATCTGAAAGGGAGATTAGGAGCTATCTAATCTAGGAGAGAATTTTAGGAATTTTTACCTAATAATTCTCCACGCAACTAGATTTAAGAAGCTACTAAACCTCACTTAATTCTAAGACTAATAGAGTCAAATTGTTGTGTGGTGTTGGTTGTGGTCATCTATGTCTAGCCCTTCTTTTCTCTTAGGATTTTGTTCATTTTAGGAGTCAAATCTAATGAATTGTTGATAATTTATTGATGGTAGAAGATCACTAAGGGGTAAGTTAACACTATTTGATCTTGAGATTGACAGAACTTTTCATCACAATCAGCGAATTGTAAGCCAACCGTCAATCTCTACAATGGGTGAACATATTAGAAGTTTGAATGAGTTGTTCGCACCCGCATCCGCTAGTCCCCCTACTTGCATAGTATTACCAATTAATAATGCAGCCCAATTCGAGATTCAGGCTGCAACAATATACATGTTACCCAAATTTCATGGGTTTGAGAGTGAACAACCGTATATTCATCTAAACAATTTTTTGACAATCTGTCAAATGTTTAGAAATCAAAACTTAGATGAAGAGGGTATTAAATTAAGGTTGTTTTCCATGACTTTAGAGGATCGTGCTGCTGCATGGCTGTATTCTTTTGCTTCAAATTCCATCACATCATGGGAACAACTATCTAGGAAGTTCATGGCTAAGTTCTATCCAATGGTAAAGACTGAAAAAATTAAGGATGCCATCAGAACTTTTAGAGAAAAATCTGAGGAGGAATTTTTCCAATTTTGGAAAAGATTCCATGATCTTTTGGTCAAGTGCCCGCACCATAGGCTTGACAAGGCTGATTTAGTACATTTCTTTTACAAAGGATTACCTCTAGCACATAGGAACATGATTGAATCCATGCATAAGGGTAGGTTCATGAACCAAACCCCCGATCAAGCCTATGAGTTCCTTGTGGACTTAGCTGAAAATGCCCAAAATTGGAGTAGCTACAGTCAGGAGATAGATAGAGATGATTATGGGTCTAGAGAACCAAGTACCTACGGAATAAAAACAAATCCAAAACTCAAAAATATCATGTCCAATTTGGTGAATGGGGTGAATAATCTAAGCAAAAAGTTGGATGCTTCAGAGTACTAATACCTCCACCACAACAGGGCACCGCCTGAGTTTTAGGTGCACTACTCAAGTTCAAAAGTATTTTCTACAATTTATTAGAACCTGATCCATCAAATTTTCAGAATATCACATGTTGTCTAAATTTGTCAAGAATGGTTCGCATGTAAAGAAAGAGCTATCAATCTCAACTAAACAATCCGGGTACACAGAGGTCCAATACAATGGAGTCAAACCAGCCATTACTACATGTCACTAGGTTCAGCCTAACCAACTCATTCATGCTTATTTTTATTTCATTTTTTTTCTTTCAATACACATGACAACTATAGCTATCCAACCCCATTAGGCTCTAGTAAGGTCCATGTAGCGAGCTTTCAGTCAATGACCCCCGATCCAGTTGGCTCAAGACATTAGGTGAAACATCCCTCGGACTTAATTACTCGAACCAGACTACGCCACGAGGCCAGACTTGTCATCATAAGTTTTTTTTTTAATATTTTTTTATTGTGCAAGAAAAGAGATGGTAAACTGAACCATATAGATATTTTTATTATATATGTGACTGCATTGTGACTATAGGTCAACCAAGGTCGGATCATAAGGCACCTAAGTAATCTAGTCGGGATATTCAACCTCTATTTTTATATGAAAACCAAATCATGAACCTTATGGTACGAACAAGGACACTCATACTTCTTTTATGGATAAGGCTAACAAAAATGCAGTTAACAAATATGAACTCCTGAGGCCTTCCTATTGTCATTAAGTACACGTGTGGGGATCTAATAATAGGTCTCTGATCAATCATAGTATGCATGTGTTCCTTGTCTTAATAGTTGCACAAACTCAATATGAAAATACATATGCATTTGCGTAGAAAAGAAAGTAATAAATCAAATGCAAAAACAATTTTTTTTTTTGATCAAAATATTTCCCTCCCCCCAACTTAAACATTGCATTGTCCTCAATGTAAAAAAATGCAAGAAAACTATATATGAGAGACAATAGAGAAAATAATAGAGAGAAGAAGAATACCTTGAGTTGTTGATTGCCAGAAAAGAAGACCTACAAAATAAGAAGAAAACTAGAAATAAAAGAAAAAATTGAATTCTAACTAATATACACATACCTTGGTCGTCATGCTCAGTCGTAAGAAGGCTCCCCCAAGAAAAAGAAGTCCTCTTCATCTGCAAAATTCTCAAAAAAAGGTTTTAGTCTATGTCCATTAACCTTAAAAATTTTGCCATCCTGTGAATTCTCAATTTCAATTGCCCCGTGTGGAAAAATAGTTTTTACAATGAAAGGACCTGTCCATCTTGATCGTAACTTTCCAGAAAACAGATGTAAGCGAGAGTCATAACAAAGAACTTTTTGTGCAGGTTCAAAAGATTTTCTTAGAATTGATTTATCATGCCTAATTTTCATTCGTTCTTTACAAAGTCTAGCATTGTCATATGCATCCCGACGAATTTCATTCAACTCACTTAGTTGTATTTTTCTAGCTAAACCAGCATCTGACAGTTCAAAGTTTAATTTTCTAATGGTCCAATACGATTTATGCTCTATTTCAACAGGTAGATGACATGCTTTTCCATAGACTAGCCGATACGGGGACATACCAAGAATAGTTTTATAAGCAGTACGGTAAGCCCATAATGCGTCAGAAAGTTTTAAAGACCAGTCTTTGCGTGATGGATTCACCGTTTTTTCTAAAATTTGTTTAATCTCCCGATTGGCTAACTCCACTTGGCCACTAGTCTGCGGGTGATAAGGAGTTGCAATTCTATGAGTGATACCGTACTTTCGTAATAGGATCTCAAAAGGCTTATTACAGAAATGTTTTCCCCCATCACTAATTATAACCTTGGGCATCCCAAATCGTGAAAAAATATTTTCTTTCAGAAATTTCAAAACAGGTTTGTGATCATTAGTTCTACAGGCAACAGCTTCTACCCATTTTGACACATACTCAACACCAACTAAAATATACTCATATCTAAAAGACGGTGGAAATGGGCCCATAAAATCGATGCCCCATATGTTAAAAATTTCAATAGCAGTAATGGGCTGAAGAGGCATCATTTGCCTACGAGTTAGACTTCCAACACGTTGACATGGGTCACATGTCCTACAGAACTCGTGGGCATCTTTAAATAGTGTAGGCCAATAAAAACCACATGGTAACACCTTAGCTGCCCTTTTTTTAGATGCAAAGTGTCCTCCGCAAGCACTGGCATGACAAAAAGAGAGTACACTTTGTATCTCATGATCCGGTATGCATCTTCTAAAGATTTGATCATTGCAATACTTGAACAAATAGGGGGCATCATAATAATAACTCCTTACTTCACGCAAGAAATTATTCTTATCATTCGATCCCCAATGCTCCGACATCTAGTTCGTGACAAAAAAGTTTGCAATATCAGCATACCATGGCATAGTAGAAAGTGTAAACAATTGCTCTTCAGGGAACGAGTCCTTGATGGGCAACTGTGGCACCAAATCATGAACAACTAGCCGTGATAAATGGTCAGCAACCACATTCTTTACTCCCTTTTTATCTTTGATAGTGATGTCAAATTCTTGGAGTAGAAGTATCCATCGTATTAAGCGTGGTTTGGCATCTTTCTTATCCAATAAATATTTTAGGGCTGCATGATCTGTAAAGATAACAATAGGAGCACCAAGGATATAAGAGCGAAATTTGTCTAATGCAAATACTACTGCAAGCAATTCCTTCTCGGTGGTGGCGTAATTCATTTGAGCAACATTTAAGGTTTTGCTTGCATAGTAGATGACATATGGCTTATTATCCTTGCATTGTCCTAGGACAGCTCCTATCGCATAGTCACTAGCATCGCACATGATCTCAAAAGGTAATGACCAATCAGGTGGTCGCACGATGGGTGCAGTGCTAAGCATAGCCTTCAATTTTTCGAATGCCTCTTGACATGTTTCAGTCCAATTGAACGGTGTATCAAGGGATAGGAGGTTACATAATGGTCGGGCTATGACACTAAAGTCCTTGATGAACCTCCTATAAAATCCTGCGTGACCCAAAAATGATCTAACATCTCTAACCATTTTGGGTGCAGGTAGCTTGGCAATTAAGTCAATCTTGGCTCTATCAACTTCCATGCCCTTCGATGAAACAATATGTCCTAAGACAATTCCCTTTGGCACCATAAAGTGGCATTTCTCCCAATTTAGTATCAGATTCTTTTCCATGCATCGAGCTAAGACTGCTTGTAAATGTAATAAACAATCATCAAAAGAATCGCCAAAAATAGAAAAATCATCCATAAACACTTCTAAAAATTTTTCGTTCATTTCTTCAAAAATGCTAAGCATACACCTTTGGAATGTTGCAGGTGCATTACACAACCCGAATGGCATCCGACGGAAAGCGAATGTGCCAAAAGGACAAGTGAAGGTAGTCTTCTCTTGATCCTCAGGTGAAATTTCGATTTGGTAGTACCCGGAATAGCCATCGAGAAAATAATAGAATTTGTGTCCTGCAACTCTTTCCAAAACTTAGTCTAGGAAGGGTAGGGGAAAGTGATCCTTCCTAGTAACCAAATTCAATTTTCGGTAGTCAACACACATGCGCCAACTCGTCGGAACACGAGTTGGGACTAGTTCACCCTGCTCATTTTTGACTACCGTCAGACCCGCTTTCTTGGGCACGACTTGAGTAGGACTCACCCACTTACTATTGAAAATTGGGTAAATAATACCCACGTCAAGCAACTTGAGGACTTCTGCTTTAACCACATCTCTCATCAAGGATTCAACCTGCGTTGCATTTGCCTTGTGGTTTTGGCATTGTCCTCCAAATATATCCGGTGCGTGCAAATTAAAGGGCTAATCCCCTTCAAGTCGGCAATAGACCATCCTAAAGCTCTCTTATGATTCTTTAGAACACCAAGTAATTTTCTTTCTTGGGCATGATCCAGATCAGATGAGATGATTATAGAAAATGTGTCCTCGGATCCAAGAAAGGCATACTTGAGTTCCTTCGGTAAAGGTTTCAACTCAAGCTTAGGTGTTTGTTCATGGGATGTTACTATCTTTGCTTTACGAGGTGGCAACTGTTCAAATTCCTCTATTCGTGGTCTCCACCCATTGACCATCATAACATCCGAATTATCTAAACCAGGTGGGACCACATCATCAGCAGTACCTTTAGAACACCAATCTATTAAACCATTGTCGGCCGATTCAGTAAATATTTTTTTAACAAATATTCTTCCGCAATGGTTTCAACCCATTCAACTTCTTTACTTTCTTCATGATCACTGGGTTGTTTACCTATACTAAAGACGTTCAGTTCCAAGATCATATTGCCAAAAGAAAGCTTCATGACACCATTCCTACAATTGATCAATGCATTAGAAGTTGCAAGGAATGGGCGTCCTAAGATGACCGAAATCTGAGATGGTGAATTGGAAGCCGGATGTGTGTCCAGTACGATAAAGTCAACAGGAAAATAGAACTTGTCTACTTGGACCAACACATCTTCGATAATCCCTCTAGGGGCCTTCACTGACCTGTCAGCTAATTGTAAGGTCACAGTTGTTGGCTTCAACTCACCCAAACCGAGTTGCTTATATACCGTATATGGCAACAAGTTCATACTCGCTCCTAAATCTAGCAATGCTCGCTCAATCCTAAAATTGCCAATGATGCACGAGATAGTTGGGCAACCTGGATCCTTATATTTAGGAAGAATGTTATGCTGTAAAATTGCACTCACATTTTCAGCCAAAAATGCCTTCTTCTTGACATTTAAACGATGCTTGACAGTGCACAAATCTTTTAAAAATTTTGCATAGGAAGGCACTTGTTTGATTGCATCAAGAAGAGGTACATTGATTTTTACTTGCTTAAAAAGCTCAAGAATTTCAGAGTTTGGTTCAAGCTTTTGCAAGGGCTTTAATCTTTGTGGAAATGGTGCAGGAAAAGGACATTCAATTTTTTCAGTAGATGTTGGTGCTTCAGTTTCTTCGTTATCCTTTTCTTTTGTCTTGGGAGGGTCGGAATCAGGTATGACTTGTGTTTGTTCTGGGACTGGTCGATCAATAACCTTTCCACTTTGCAAAGTTATTATACTCTTCGCTTGTTCTTTATGCAAAGTTGAAGATGATGCATTGCTACCGCCATAGACTTGAGGATTAGGTTGTGGTTGAGCTGGTAGCTTACCTTTCTCTTGAGCACTTAAAGCAGTGGTCAGCGTTGTCAGTTGATTTCTTAATTCATCATTGATTTTAGCTTGACCTTGCATGAAAGATTGCAAAGTTTCTTCGAGACTGGATTTTTGAGGGGGTGCGTGTGCATAATGAGGTTGCGGAGGTGGAGGAGTTAGGTTATATACTTGTTGAGATTGGTCATTCCTCCACCTGAAATTTGGATGGTTCTTCCATCCAGGTTTGTAAGTACCCGAAAAAGGATTATTGAAAGATTTTTGATAGGTATTCATAACATTGGCCTGATCGTGCAAGACTTCCTTGAATGCGGGTATTGTGGGGCAATCAGTGATGAGATGGCCAGGCATCTCACAAATCCTACAACACTCGCTGTTATGTTCTACGGTCTTGACGGGTTCAATCCTTCTAAGTTCATTTTCCTCTGCCTCCTAGTGAGGGCTGCCATTTTAGCCTGAATATCATCCTGAGTACTAAGGTTGTAAAGGCCCCCGTGTCCAATGCTAGTAGGCTTCCCATAATTGTGCAGTCCCTACGAAAGAATCTAAATAGTCCCATGCCTCATCGGGTTGCTTTTCCAAAAATAGACCATTGCACATAGTCTCTATAAATTGTTTTAACTGTGGAGACAACCCTTCGTAAAAGAAACTAATGGTTCTCCATGTTTTAAACCCATGATGAGGACAAGAGAGAAGCAAATCTTTAAATCTCTCCCAGCATTCATAAAATGTTTCATGGTCTTTTTGTTGGAAATTACTAATGTGCCTTTTCAAAAAGTTAGTCCTTTGTGCAGGAAAGAATTTTTTCAAGATTTCTCTTTGCATATCATGCCATGTTCCTAGGGATCTAGGTCTCAAGGAGTTCAGCCATGTTTTGGCTTTATCCTTTAAGGAAAAAGGGAACAAGGTCAATTTAAGGACATCTTCCGATACATTTGACACTCTAAATGTGATGCTAATTTTTTAAAAATCCTTAAGGTGAAGATAAGGGTTCTCGGATTCCATTCCATGATACTTTGGCAGCAATTGAATTACTCCTGGTTTGATTTCAAAGTGTCCTACGTTTTCAGGAATAATCATGCATGAAGGTTAACTAGTCCTAGTGGGGTGTAAGTATTGTCGAAGTGTCATAACTGGGGGTCTACCTTCATCACCATGGTGACTTCCTACATCATCAGGAAAATTTGCCATCTCACAAGGTGTGAGATACTTCGAAGGAATTTCAAGGATGTGTCCTAAGGGATGATCTAAAGTTGTACGACTTAATCGACCGGTGTCGTCCCTATTCCAACCTAGCATACAAAATTTAATTAATTTTTTTTTTTAAATTTTTTTTATATTTTTTTAAAAAAATAAATATAAATGTAAGTACTAACTAAAGATACCCTAAAACTACATCCTAAAACAAAAATCTATTCACAATCAAACATGCAACTAAACATTACACCTCAATTTCTAATGTTTTTCCTAAATTTCTAGACAGCTTCCAACTGGTTTGAAGAGGGCACCTAAGCCTCCAATCCGGTCTAATGAACCGAGTTGACCAAGTAAGCTCCCAAGTAAGTAGAGGGGTCACGATGCGTTCGCAAAGGTCCCACTTAAAACCCACTTGCCTCGAACAGATGAACTGTCTCCCTTATAGGGACAAAGCTTGCCTAGACATCAACTAAGCCACAGAGCGAAATTGGTGCAACTTTCGGTGGTCTTCATCCTATTGAGCTCGAATGTCCTTAGTGTTGTCGGCGCCCCGCACCGGAACCCACTCACACCAGCGCCGCCACCGACGTCGGACAAGCAAGAGAGATACAAACGGATAAGCACTCTCTCGCTCCCTCGACTCCGGACTCAAGGATCACCTCTTCGCTCCGCCTACGAAGGGCAAAAGATTACCCCGTGGTATCAGTAGGGTAAAACACTTGAGCACCGCAACGGATTATCAAAGATCAAAGGAAGAAGAAGGAAGAAAATAGCAAAGCAAACACAAAAATGTAACGAGGTTCGGCTACAAATAGCCTACGTCCTCCACCGCTCCAAATCTCAATAAGGATGAACTGATTACAGAGATAGCACACACCCGAACGATCACAAGCGATCGATCTACAAGAGATTCACACAGAATTCCCTTTGCACAAGAAGTAGGATCCCAATCCTCTTCTTCTCTAGAACCCTAGCCTCACAAACAAGAGTCTCTCTCAAATATACGGCCAATCACCCTACCCTAGGGCTCTCATGAGTCCTATATATAGTCTCAAGACCTTCAGATGATCATAGCCGTCGAAACGCCACCAAAAACACCAAAAGAAAATCGTCCGTACGATTTTTCGCGAGCCCGAGTCGACTCGGCTGAAGTCCGAGTCGACTCTGGCACGTCTGAATAACTTCCAGTTTAACTGGCACGATCTCGAGTCGACTCCACTGTATCTCGAGTCGACTCGACGATGCTCCGAGTCGACTCGACTGTAGTTCGAGTCGACTCTGACAGTCCAGACAGAAACATGGTTTTTGCGGCTTTCTCCTCTCGGGTCGACTCGACAGACCTCGAGTCGACTCGACTGTTCCCGAGTCGACTCGACTGAAGCTCGAGTCGACTCCGACAGTCTGCCAGACAGAAAACTATGCAGAATTGATTTTTCTTCAATTCTCTTCATCACCAAAGGTCTCCACATACCCCAACAATCTCCCACTTGGAGACCTTGGGTATATCCTCTTGTTACTTGGCTCTCCTCTGTGCTCCCACTGAAACTGAATCATCCTAGTGAAATAGGTACGATGCCTCCTCAACGTCTTCAAGCATGAAGACCAGCAGAAGCTGAACAACTCCTCAGCTTCTCCACCGTGACGACCTTCGTCAGCATATCTGCAGGATTCTGACTTGTATGAATCTTCTCCAAGTTGACGAGTCCCTGCTCGAGCAATGACCTTACGAAGTGGTACCGTATGTCAATATGCTTCGTCCTCGAATGGAAAGCTGAATTCTTCGCCAGATGAATTGCACTTTGACTATCTGAATATAACATGCAATCCTTCTGCTCCTTCCCAAGCTCCTTCATCAAGCCTTGAAGCCATATTAGTTCCTTGCACGCCTCTGTGGCTGCCACATACTCCGCCTCCGTAGTCGACAATGCAACAACTGGTTGCAACCTGGAAATCCAACTGACGGCTCCACTGCCCAAGGTGAACAAGTACCCTGTCGTGCTTCTCCTGCCGTCCAAGTCCCCTGCCATGTCTGAGTCCACAAAGCCCTGTAACTGGATCTCAGAACCTCCATAGCACAATGACATGTGCTCCGTGCCCTTCAGATACCTCAGTATCCATTTGACCGCGCGCCAATGCTCCAAGCCTGGGCAGCTCATGAAGCGACTCACAACTCCCACTGCTTGAGCAATGTCTGGTCTTGTACACACCATAGCGTACATCAAGCTCCCCCACTGCCGATGCATACGGGATTTTTGACATATTGAGCTCCTCCACCCGCGTCTTCGGACTTTGCCCTTTTGAGAGCTTAAAATGGGCACCCAGCGATGTGCCAACAGGTTTGGCACCCTCCATGCAGAATCTCCTGAGTACTCGGCTGATGTACTCTGCCTGAGATAGTCTGAGGATATGTTTAGACCTATCTCTACTGATCCGCATCCCAAGGATCTGTTTTGCTGCTCCTAGATCCTTCATTGCAAATTTTCTTGACAGCTTCAGCTTCAATTTTGCAATCTCATGCATGCTAGCTCCTGCAACTAACATGTCATCAACATACAATAGCAAGATAATGTAAGATGTACCGAAGTCCCGGAAGTAGCAATAGTGATCCTCCTGACATCTCCTGTATCCTATCTCAAGCATGTAACTATCGAACTTGAGATACCATTGTCTGGGTGCCTGTTTCAAACCATAGAGGCTTTTCTTTAGTTTGCAGACTAAGTCACCCGTGCCAGCTGCAATGTATCCCTCCGGCTGCTGCATATATATCTCCTCATCGAGATCTCCGTGGAGAAAGGCTGTCTTCACATCAAGCTGCTCTAAGTGAAGATCCTCTACTGCCACCATGCTCAGCACCGCTCGAATAGTACTCATCTTGACTACAGGAGAAAAGATCTCTGTGAAGTCGATACCTGCTCTCTGCTGAAATCCTTTTACAACCAGCCTGGCCTTGTATCGCTTCTTCCCGCCTTGCTCTTCCTTCAGCCTGTAAACCCATTTGTTTGACAGTGCTTTCTTCCCCTTGGGTAGATCCACCAAATCCCACGTTTGATTCTGCTCCAATGACTTCATCTCATCATCCATGGCCAACTCCCACTCCTTCCTGGTATCAACCTCCAATGCCTCCGTGAAGCATTCAGGTTCGCCATTATCTGTGAGCAGCAAATAACTAAGAGTCCCATCATACCTTTGAGGAGGCTTCCCATGAGTACTACGAGTGGACCTTCTTAGTTGTGGAGGGGGTACCAATGCTTCAGGTTCTTGCTCTGACTGAGTCTTCTGACCAGAATTTGTAGACTCCTCTTCAGGATCCACAAAACACGGCTCAACAGGTTTTGTTTCTGATTCAGTGCTCTCCTGCATTTTCTCATTGAATACCACATCATTACTACGAATGATCTTCTTGTGTTCGGGATCCCAAAGCCGGTACCCAAACTGTTGACCTCCGTATCCAACGAAAATACACTTCTTTGATTTGGCGTCTAGTTTGCTTCTTTGACTGGAATCAACATGGACATAACTGGTACAACCGAATACTCGTAAGTGCGCCAAATCAATCTTCTTCGCTGTCCATGCTTCCTCAGGAATCCCAAATTCAAGTTTCTTTGATGGCCCTCTGTTGATCAAGTAGGCAGCAGTGTTAACTGCTTCCGCCCAAAACTGCTGTGGCAATCCAGCATGTATCCTCATACTCCTGGCACGCTCATTAATTGTTCTGTTCATCCTTTCAGCAACTCCATTTTGTTGTGGTGTTCCTGGAACTGTCCTTTGCCTGACGATCCCAGCATCTGCACAGTAGTCCTCAAACTCCCTGCTACAATACTCACCACCGTTGTCCGATCTCAGGCATTTCAACCTCTTTCCTGTCTCGAGTTCTACCATCGCCTGCCATCTCCTGAAGACCCCAAATACCTCTGACTTGTGCTTCAAAAAGAACACCCAAAGCTTCCTGGTAGCATCATCAATAAAAGTAACATAGTACTGAGATCCACCAATGGAAGAAACTGGTGCAGGCCCCCACACGTCCGTGTGCACGAGATCTAGCTTTTCTTGCTTCCGAGGTTTACCTTCTTTGTTGAATGAAACACGCTTCTGCTTTCCGAGAACACAATCCTCACAGAAGTCCATCTCAACACTCCTGAGACCCTGCAGCTTTCCCAACTGGTGCATCACCTCCAGTCCCTGATAACTCATGTGCCCAAGTCTACAATGCCATAACTTGGTGTCCACATCTGCTGCAACAACTCCAATAGAGTTCTCCGTGCCGTTGGTGACATAAAGTGTCCCAACCTTCTTGCCACTAGCCACCGTCAACGAACCTCTGGATATCTTCCACTGATCAGCTGTGAAAGTAGCCTTGTACCCCTGTCTCGCCAACTGTCCAACAGAAATCAGATTCCTCTGCAGTTGAGGTACGTGCCGTACGTCCTCAAGCTCAAGTGAAGATCCAGAAACCAACTTCACTTCCGCGCTTCCCCTTCCTTGTATGGTGCAAGGCTCTCCATCCCCTAGGTAGACTTTGCCAAAGTCTCCTTTCTCATATCCTCCAAGAAGCTTCCGTTGGGATGTAGCATGGAAAGACGCGCCCGAGTCTATCACCCAAGACTCGTCACAGGTAGACAAAGATAGAACGAGGGCATCCATATCACCGTCTTCAGCAAGATTTGCCAGATCCTTGCTGACTCCTTCGGTGTGGTCGCCTTGCTTCCCTTTAGGAGATTTGCAATCCCTCCTAAAGTGCCCCGTCTTTCCGCAGTTCCAGCACTTCGCTCCCTTGTTCTGAGGTGCTCGAGACCTGCTGGATCTCGACTTCGAGTCGCTTCGAAATCGACCGTCCTTCTTTTGTCTTCCCCGGTCAGAGGTGTTTAGTGCACTTCCAGACGACTCCGTAGCTCCAGAAGATTTTCTTCTTGCTTCTTCACTCAGAAGCACTCCCACAACGTCATCAAAAATCAACTTCCCCGTTGCCGAAGAGTTGCTCACCGCCATCACCAGGCCCTCCCAGCTATCAGGCAATCCGGAGAGGATTAGCAATGCCCGAATCTCATCGTCAAAACTAATCTCCACTGACTCCAACTGGGCCGTGAGTCCATTGAACTCGTTGAGGTATTCTGCTACGCTGCCGCCATTTTTCATACGAAGATTAAACAACCTCTTCATGAGAAATACCTTGTTTGATGCTGAGGGTTTCTCGTACATCCGCGACAATGTTGCCATCAACTCCATCGTCGTCTTCTCGTTTTTGATGTTGAATGCCACTTGGGATGCAAGTGACAATCTGATGGTGCCGAGCGTCTTCCGATCGAGGACCTCCCAGTCTTCATCGGACATCTTCTCTGGTTTTCTTTGCTCTACCTCCAAGAGGTAAATAGAGATCCTTCTGGTAAAGGTAATCTTCTATTTGCATCTTCCAAAACCCCAAGTTCGTGCCATTGAACTTCTTAATTCGCAACTTCCCTTCATCCGCCATTGCAGAATAACCAATAGCTCTGATACCAATTGTTGTCGGCGCCCCGCACCGGAACCCACTCACACCAGCGCCGCCACCGACGTCGCACAAGCAAGAGAGATACAAACGGATAAGCACTCTCTCGCTCCCTCGACTCCGGACTCAAGGATCACCTCTTCGCTCCGCCTACGAAGGGCAAAAGATTACCCCGTGGTATCAGTAGGGTAAAACACTTGAGCACCGCAACGGATTATCAAAGATCAAAGGAAGAAGAAGGAAGAAAATAGCAAAGCAAACACAAAAATGTAACGAGGTTCGGCTACAAATAGCCTACGTCCTCCACCGCTCCAAATCTCAATAAGGATGAACTGATTACAGAGATAGCACACACCCGAACGATCACAAGCGATCGATCTACAAGAGATTGACACAGAATTCCCTTTGCACAAGAAGTAGGATCCCAATCCTCTTCTTCTCTAGAACCCTAGCCTCACAAACAAGAGTCTCTCTTAAATATACGGCCAATCACCCTACCCTAGGGCTCTCATGAGTCCTATATATAGTCTCAAGACCTTCAGATGATCATAGCCGTCGAAACGCCACCAAAAACACCAAAAGAAAATTGTCCGTACGATTTTTCGCGAGCCCGAGTCGACTCGGCTGAAGTCCGAGTCGACTCTGGCACGTCTGAACAACTTCCAGTTTAACTGGCACGATCTCGAGTCGACTCCACTGTATCTCGAGTCGACTCGACGATGCTCCGAGTCGACTCGACTGTAGTTCGAGTCGACTCTGACAGTCCAGACAGAAACATGGTTTTTGCGGCTTTCTCCTCTCGGGTCGACTCGACAGACCTCGAGTCGACTCGACTGTTCCCGAGTCGACTCGACTGAAGCTCGAGTCGACTCCGACAGTCCGCCAGACAGAAAACTATGCAGAATTGATTTTTCTTCAATTCTCTTCATCACCAAAGGTCTCCACATACCCCAACACTTAGGGGCCAACGTCTAGTTGATTTTAGTTAAGCTTAGGATATTTATGCAAGGGGGTGATTTTTGGGCTAAGGACAAGTGATGAAATCCCGACCTTATCTTTTTAAATGGGTTCAGCCCTTAGAATATTTTATGCTGATGCCTTATACTATATGCAGCAATCAAAAAAAAAAATTTAATATTTTATGACATGACATTAAATTTCATTGAATAGGTGATCAAGCAAATTATTATTTTTTTTTAATTTTATGAGTTGAAGTTTGAAATTTGAATTCTGAAATTTGAAATTTGCAATTTTAGGTTTTTTCTCTCTCTTTTTTTTAATTTTTTGAATAATCACCCTTGATTTTTTCTTCAAGTTTTTTTTTTAAAATTTTCAATTAGCAACAAGGGTTAATGAGATATGATAACAATAAAATTCTGATTCTAAAACAATTAAATGCAGAAAATTAAAAACAAAAAGCAGCAATGTTTCGTATTAATCTAATGGTCTTAAAAGTTTCAGAATGTCAATCAGACCGTTCAGATGAAAGAAACATAGGTCTTGCACTTGACGACCAAATTTGAGTTCAATCCGACGGTTAATTACTTTGATATCAGAGTTTGATGCAGACTGTGCAGGGAATAAAAAAACAGCAGTAAAGAATTTTTTTTTTTTTGAAAGAAAAAGACTAACTATTAAAGTACTAATTAAATCTAAAATTATACTAATAAATCAGCCGTTCCCCAGCAACGGCGCCAAAAACTTGATGCAAAAATAAAATTGTTCTCCCAAGTGCAGGAGAATCGTATAAGTAGTAAAATCTCGGGAGTCCGAGGTCGAATCCTCAGGGAACGAAATATATTTAAGATTATTTAATATAATTTTAGATTAATTAATTCAATAAATTTGTGGATTAAGATGATGTTTTGATTTTCAGAAATTAAAAATAGAGAATAATAGATCAATGAACAAAGTTCAATCAAATAGAAATGGTTAGGGATCCGGAATCCCCCTTGATAATATTGCATTCAAGAATAAATCCTGCGATTCTTGATTAAGGATGTAAAAGTAGAATAAATAAAAACATGGAATATATTTTATGGACATATGAACTCTATTTCTAAGCATTCATCGTGCCTATTATATCAACGACAAATCAAATACTAAAGCAGTCCATGTGCCAATAAACATAAACCATTAAAAATCTATCTACGAAATAGTTATGCAAGAACCCATAACACATTAAAAATATAAATCAATAAGAGCAAAGGTTCAGAATTTATTTTAAAGAAAGCAATACATCAAAGGTTCCTCCATCACCCTTCACCTAAGAAATCAGCCCTCCATTAACATAAAAGAAAACTCCCCTCTTTTCTTTTTTTTTCTATTCTTTTTGGAAACAGAGCATGCTCTGTTTCCCTTTTTTTTTTTTCTTTGAATAACAGGAGCTATCCTCTGTTTTTCGAATGGAACTCTCCTCTGTTTTTCCTTCTCTGAGATCCCCCCTCCAGCCGAGAAAGAACCCTCTTATATGCTGCGATTGGTCCCTGATCCCACAGGATAACTGGAGATTCCGAGTATCCCGGATGCGAGAAGGCCAAACGCGGGATGGGAGCTGATCACGGATCCTTCGGGCGGACGTGTGTGGCAGGCTCGGCTGAAGATACTCGCAGACGGCTGGGATATCTGGGAGAAGTTGGATGCTGGAAGGCTTCACGGAAGGACGCGTGGACTGCGAGGAAGACGGAAGCTGGATCGCGATCTTCGTGGGATGCACGCGGACGCTGGGAGCTGATCACAGAAGCTGGGATCTCGGGAGATTCGGGATGATTCGTCGGACGGGATCATGGAAGAATGCTTCGCAGGAGGTTGCGGACGTTGGCTCATGTACGCGGAGAAGATCTGGGGATGCTTGAAGGAAGCTGGGAATCGGGATGGAATCGCGCGGATGAAGCGGACGGCTGGGAGCTGATGTGGCTGGAACTCGAGAGAAGCTGGAGCGTGGAAGCTTGGGACGCACGAGATGAACTCGGACGTTGGAAGGTTGGGTGGTCGTTCGAAGTATGCATCCCGGCTGGCAGCGGGATCTCCGGACGCGTGAAGGAAGCTGAGAATCGGGATGAGGGGTCGCACGCTGGGATTTAGATGATGCGTTGGAAGGTTACACGGACACGGGGTGCTGGATGCTTCGTGGACGCACAAGAGAAACACTTGATCGCAGGTTCCAAGAGTTGGGAGTGTGGAGTGATTGATTATAACCCTATTTGATTTTAATGAGCTCAAAGCATTTAAGTATATCTTATGTTATACTAATGAATTCAATCTAATATTTCAGTCAAATATTTGTAAATTTATGTTCAAGTGTCTCTAGCTTTGGTTCAATACACTTTGGATAAGTAAGGAATTCAATTTGAACCAAAGTCTGAATCTCGAGTCGACTCCGGAAGATTACGAGTCGACTCCAAGCGTATCAGAAGCTCTGGCACAAGCTCGAGTCGACTCCTGCACATTACGAGTCGACTCCGACTGAGAACAGACAGCCGGACAGAAAGATTCATCTCAGAACCTGTCAACGAGTCGACTCCTGAGGAATTCGAGTCGACTCCGATGCTTGCCGAGTCGACTCCAGCATAGTACGAGTCGACTCCTTGGAGTAACAGACAGAAAGACAGAGAAGCCATATTGGACTCTGAGAGCCGAGTCGACTCCCGAAGAACTCGAGTCGACTCCGACGGTTGGCAGGTCGACTCCTAAGGAAGCAAGAGTCGACTCCCAGAGAAATGCAAGGCTAAAAGTCAGAGAGCCAACTTCGATGTCTGAGAGCCGAGTCGACTCCCGCAAAGTCTGAGTCGACTCCAAGGCAGTTCAACTCAAAAGACAGAAGACCTGTCTTTCAGGCTCTGAGAGCCGAGTCGACTCCAAGAAAATCCGAGTCGACTCGAGGAAGCAAAACCGAGAGGATGAGTTTTGAAGCCTGAAGATCGAGTCGTCTCCAGAAGGGAAAGTCATCTCCGGATAATTGGCGAGTCGACTCCAGGTTCAGCCGAGTCGACTCCAGAACGGGACGGCACTCGATTTCAAATTTTGAACAGTGGGCGAGTCGTCTCCAGTAAAGTATGAGTCGACTCCAGCAACACTCGAGTCGACTCCTGATCGAGCGAGTCGACTCCGATCCCAACGGGCATTTTGTCAGGAGTTGCAGAATGTGCAGAACGGCCTTGAATCTGTGTCTAACGGCTATTTTTCTTTGGGAATGGCTTAAATAGCCTGAGTGAATAGTAATAGAGTAAGAAAGAGAGACTCCATTCAAAGCTAAAGGGATTTCTACCAACCAAAAGCTCTCTAGAGTGATTACACGAAAAAGAAGGAAGAAGTGCATTGAAGTCGACTCTCCAACTGTCTTCCTCACATTCAAGGCTCTCCTCCTGACAGCAAGTCTACATCAAATTCAAGAGGAGTCAAAGAGTTTGAAAAGCCCCATCCTCCATCTCCAAAATCAGTTTGAGGGCTTCTTACTCTTCTTGCTTAAATTGTTTAAATACGCTTTTGAGAAGCTTCCTTTTTGTTTGTGTCAAACTATTTGTTACTTACTTGATTCAATCAGGGGATTGAATCAAGGGTGTTAAGATTTGTTGGTGAGCCAAGGTTAAAACCAACGGTGTAAGGGTTTGATTGTGATCCCGGAAAAACAATCGGATGGTTCTAGTCGGTGAGCCTGTGAAAACCGACCGAGTTCGTTGTAATCTCGTAAAAACAACAAGTTGGGTTGTGAACTTGTAAAACAACCGGCTGTAATCCGAGGGATTATAATTAACTCCCAAGTGAGGCTTGGAGAGTGGACGTAGGAGCAAGGATTAGCTCCGAACCACTATAAAATTGCTTGTGTTTGTGATTATTTCATTGTCTCTTCCTTTCCCTTCATCCACTGCATATAGCAACTAATTAATCCACTCGCAAAAGTTTTAATTAGTTACTCACAAAGTCTTTTAATTGCAATAATTATCTTAAAACCCAATTCACCCCCCCCCCCCCTCTTGGGTTGTCTATCTGGGCAACAAGTGGTATCAGAGCCGGAATTTTTTTACCAAAAGAGTAAAAGATCAAAATGACAACCCCATTTGGATCTTCTCATATTGAGGGCCAGTCCACCCATAGACCACCATTCTTCAATGGATCCGATTACTCATATTGGAAGGCTAGGATGAGAATATTTATCCAAGCACAAGACTATGAGATGTGGACCACCATACTTAATGGACCATACATCCCATCAATTTTTGTACAGGGTGTTACTATACCCAAACTTGAAAAGGATTGGGATGACAATGATATAAGGAAGGCACAACTAAATGCCAAAGCAATGAATGTGCTTTATTATACTTTAGACCGAAATGAATTCAATAGAGTCTCTACTTGCAATTCTGCAAAAGAGATTTGGGATAGACTTGAAGTGACCCACGAGGGCACAATCAAGTAAAAGAATCTAAAATAAATATATTAGTTCATAAGTATGAATTATTTAAGATGGATTCCAATGAAACTATCACTTGCATGTTTATTAGATTTACTGACATTGTCAATGGCCTAAAAAGCCTTGGCAAAAATTATACTAACAGTGACATTGTCAGGAAGATTCTTCGTTGTTTGCCAAGGTCATGGAAGGCCAAGGTGACGGCACTCCAAGAAGCCAAGAACTTGAACAAGCTTCCACTTGAGAAGCTTCTTGGATCCCTAATGACGCACGAGCTCACAATGAAACAACACAGCGAAGAAGAATCCTCTCATAAGAAAAAGGTAATAGCTCTCAAATCTACTTTTTCTAACAAGGATTTATCTTGCAGTAGCAGCAGTGAAGAAGAAGATCATGAGGGAGATGATGATGAGGCTCTTCTCGTGCGTAAGTTTAGAAAATTCATCAACTGAAAGATGTCCTTTCATCAAAGAAGAGGTCCCTCAAGTTCCTATTATAAGGATAAAGGTAAAGAAAGGGAAAATGAGGGAATCGGATGCTACGAATGTAAGAAGCCGGGACACTTCAGAGCGGACTGTCCTTTGCTCAAGAAGGCCAGCAAGTACAAGAAAAAGAAAGTCCTCATTTCCACCCTATCGGACTCCGATTCATCATCATCATCATCAGATGAGGAACAAGAAGAAAAGGCCAACCTATGTTTTATGGCAAACAAAAATAAGGTAACATCTGATACGCATTTAGATTTTACCTTTGATGAATTGTATGATGCGTTTAATGAATTAATGGATGAATATAAGACAATAAATCTTAAGAATAAAGAGCTAAAACTAACCAATCAATCTCACCTCCATAAATACGATAAATTAGTTAAGGATAAGGATTTTATCATTAAAGAAAATTTAGAACTTAAAACAAGCAAGCAAATGTTAATTCAAAAAACTAATACCTTAATTAAAGATAACGAAAAACTAACCAAGGAAATTTCTGAACTTAAAAAGGATAAACAAACTATTAGAGATAATTTCACAAAAGACTTAAATGCACTAAAAACAGAAAAACAAAAGTTGGCACTAGAACTTAAAAAGTACAAATCTTTTGTAGAAAAGTTTACATATAGTTCTGAAAAATTGGAAATGATACTTAATAGTCAACGAGATGTGTTCAATAGAGCTGGTTTAGGGTATAAACCTAAAAATAAGCAAAAGCTCCTTAGTAATTTCTTTGTAAAAGCAGGGAAAAGCAAAACTAAGAAAATAACCTGTTTTTGCTGTGGAACAATAGGACATAAAGCTAATGTGTGTGATCATAGAAAAGGAAAAGCTAAAGAAAAAATTAAAAGGGTTTGGGTTCCAAAAGGAACCAACATTACTAACCATGAAGGACCCAAGAAAACTTAGGTACCTAAAATTGTATGATTTCTTTGTGTAGGAGTGTCTTACAGCCAAGGTCGACAAAAACTGTTAGTACTTGGATGGTGGCTGCTCAAGACACATGACGGGTGACAAAGACCAATTCTTCATCCTTGAGCCTAAGAAGGGAGGTGCAGTGACATTTGGAGACAATAACCAAGGTCACATCGTTGGTATATGTAAAGTACAAATCACCTCCTCAACCTTTGTTGATAATGTACGATTAGTAGATGGTCTTAAACATAACTTACTTAGCATAAGTCAATTATGTGATAAGGGTTTTGATGTTTTGTTTAAACAATCCTTATGCATCATAACCAACTCAATTGATAATAGCTTAGTATTCAAAGAAATAAGACGTGGAAATGTCTATGTAGTAGATCTAGATGATCTTGCTAAAAACAGTCCTTGCTTAGTTGCTAGTGATACTAAGGAGAATGATGCAAGTTGGTTATGGCACCGTAAATTAGGACATGCAAGTATGGATACAATATCTAAGTTAGTTAAAAGAGATTCTGTAATAGGTTTGCCAAAACTAAAATTTGAGAAAAATAAAATCTGTGAAGCTTGTCAATATGGCAAACAATCAAGGAACTCCTTTAAATCCATAAATTGTGTCTCTACCTCTAGACCTCTTGAACTACTACACATGGATCTATTTGGACCAACTAGAACCACAAGTCTAGGTGGAAACAAATATGGTCTTGTTATTGTAGATGATTTTTCTAGATATACTTGGGTCATGTTTTTAGCTCATAAAGATCAAGCATTTTCAGTATTTAAGAAATTTCATAAGGAAGTAACTAATGCTAGAGATGCTTCAGTCATAGCTATTAGAAGTGACCATGGAACGGAATTTGAAAATCATCTATTTGATGAATTTTATAGTAAAAAGGGGATAACTCATAATTTTTCTGCACCTAGGACACCACAACAAAATGGAGTTGTAGAAAGGAAGAATAGAATCCTAGAGGAAATGGCTAGAACCATGCTATGTGAAAGTAACCTCCCTAAGTATTTTTGGGGAGAAGCCATTAATACATCATGTCATATATTAAATAGAGTTTTATTGAGACCCATTATAAAGAAAACACCTTATGAACTTTGGAAAAATAGAAAGCCCAAAGTAAACTATTTTCATGTTTTTGGATGTAGGTGTTTTATTCATAATAATGGGAAGGATAACTTAGGTAAATTTGATTCTAAATCTGATGAAGGTATCTTTTTGGGATATTCTACATCAAGTAAAGCATATAGAGTATTTAGCAAAAGAAATCTTGTTATTGAAGAGTCTATACATGTTGTTTTTGATGATACTAGTGATATCTCTTCTAGTAAGAGAGTTGTTCCTGATGATGATGCAGAAATTCTTGAAGAAAAGATTGATGAGATGACATTACAAGAAGATGAACAAAAACTAATTGGAAATGCATCAACAAGCCAAGAGGCAATTGTGGATCATGGGCTGACTAAGGCTTGGAGGTATGCTCATGGGCATCCTAAGGAATTAATTTTAGATGATCCATCTCAACCTGTTAGGACTAGAGCATCTCTTAGGAACTTAAATAATCATCTAGTATTTGTCTCACACTTTGAACCTAAACACATAGAAGAAGCTGAAAAGGATGTAAATTGGATAAATGCAATGCAAGAAGAACTAAACCAATTTACTAGAAACAAGGTATGGAACCTAGTTGAACGACCCTCTGAATATTCAATAATAGGTACCAAATGGATATATAAAAATAAACTTGATGAAAATAGAATTGTGATTAGGAACAAGGCTAGACTAGTAGCAAAGGGTTATAATCAAGAAGAAGGTATAGATTTTGATGAAACCTTTGTTTCTGTAGCTAGACTTGAGGCAATTAGATTGTTACTAGCATTTGCATGCTCTAAAGACTTCAAATTATTTCAAATGGATGTAAAAAGTGCATTTTTGAATGGGTATATTAATGAGGAGGTGTATGTAGAACAACCTCCTGGTTTTGAAAATCATCAATACCCCAATCATGTTTACAAACTAAATAAAGCACTTTATGGTCTAAAGCAAGCTCCTAGAGCTTGGTATAAAAGACTTAGCAAATTTCTACTAGACCATGAGTTCTCTAGAGAAAATGTAGATACAACACTATTTTTAAAGAAGAAAAACAAAGAAATATTAGTAGTGCAGATTTATGTTGATGATATTATTTTTGGTGCTACTAACAATCGCCTCTGTGAAGAATTTGCTGACTTGATGCAGAGTGAATTTGAAATGAGCATGATGGAAGAGCTGAACTATTTTCTCGGGCTACAAATCAAACAATCTAAGAAGGGCATCTTCATCTGTCAAGCGAAATACATCAAAGAGATGCTCAAGAAGTTTGATATAGAAGGAAACAAGCCAATCAGCACACCCATGGGTACGTCATGCAAACTTGATAAAGATGAATCAGGTAAGTCAGTAGATCAAAAGATGTATAGAGGTATGATAGGATCTTTATTATATCTTACTGCAAGTAGACCTGATATCATGTTTAGTGTATGCATGTGTGCTAGATATCAATCTAATCCTAAGGAATCACATTTAATAGCTATTAAGAGAATCTTTAAATACCTAATAGGAACAAAAACCATAGGTCTATGGTACTCTAAAGATTCAAGCATAAATTTAATTGGGTACACTGATTCAGACTTCGCTGGTTGTAAACTTGATAGAAAAAGCACCAGCGGATCATGTCAATTCTTAGGAGAAAATTTAATCTCTTGGTTTAGCAAGAAACAAAACTCGGTTGCATTATCTACAGCTGAAGCCGAATATGTTGCTGCCGGGAGTTGTTGTGCTCAAATCTTGTGGATTAAACAACAACTTGAAGATTATGGCATTAAACAAGATAAAATTCTCATTAACTGTGATAATACAAGTGCCATTAATCTAACTAAGAATCCAATTCAGCACTCAAGAACTAAACATATTAAGATAAGACATCACTTCATAAGAGATCATGTACTGAATGGTAATGTGACACTTCAATTTGTGTGTACTGATGATCAACTTGCTGATATCTTCACAAAACCCCTATGTGAGGATCGATTTTGCATACTTAGAAGAGGGTTAGGAGTGATTGATCCATTCTCGTGATACTCTCCTCTAATTCATAGATTTTGAGGATTAGTCTAAGGTAAACATAGGACTTCTTATCGATGATCATCAATTCAGCTCCTAAATCATGGATAAGTCTATAACGATCTCTAGTGGCACGAAAATAACATGATTTTTGGGTGCGTGCCAGAATTCGAGTCGACTCGGATACATTTTAGAGTTAGCTCATGGGGGAGTCGACTCGCGTATATTTCGGAGTCGACTCGAGGTCGATGGCATCATGGGGGGAGTCGACTCGCGCATATTTTGGAGTCGACTCGAGGTCGAGTCGACTCGCAACTTACTGGAGTCGACTCGAGGTCGGGAATCCGATGTTTTAACCCTAATCGAAACGTTCAATCGACACTTCTATTCACCGCTGTCACTGTTTCAAAAACCCTAGAGTCGTCTCCGACCTCGTCTCTGACCCTTGTTAGGCCATTTCCGTCGAGTTTCCCTCCATCCCTCGTGTCCTTTCCCCCTCCTTAGGTCTAGGATGCCTCGCAAAGCCACTGTCCCGAGCCGAAAAAGGCCCCATTCCGCGAGCGGCACCGAGCGACGGTCAAAGGCTCGAAATGAACCCGCGAGGCCACAACCTCCGGTTCCTTCCCCGCCGAGGCCGGTTCCCTCGCGTCCGTGCGCCGGAAAGGTGGTCTCCACCGGGAGAAAAGTCAACTTTGACTTCCTCTCCCGAGAAGGCTTTACCCTAGGGCATCGGTTAAGGGCTCAAGGGTTAGAAAGGTTTTGTTCCCTAGATCTCCCTACTTACCCGGGGTTAGTTAGGAAATTTTACGGTACTGTAGCTAGGGGTAATGGTGGTATTCAGGGAACTGTAGCGGGTGTCCCTATATTTATTTCGGAGGACTTCATTGCTCAAGTCCTCCATCTTCCCCAAGTAGGGGTGTCTCCCTCTCACCCCGCGGATAGGACTGAGGCCCTTACGGCCATACTAGAGAGTCCACCTCAGTCCCCCCTAGAAGAGGTGTCTGCAAATCAGCTATCAGCTGAAATGCGGCTCCTCTTAAGTATCATATCTAGGACCCTCTTCCCCAAGACAGGCCGTTTTGATTTTGTGTCTGAGAGGGACCTAGCCCTGATGTTCTACATACTTCAAGATACTCCAATCAACTTCCCAAAACTCATCTATAGATACATCTGTGAACCATTAGATAAGCCTAGATTGAGTCTCCCGTATGGTATGCTATTCACCCTCATCTTTAGGGAGTTAGGGGTTCCTATTCCTGAGGGAGAACCCTCTCGCTCACTACGTCACACTGACCGAATGGGTGAGGGGACTCTCCATAGGATGGGGTTCCATAGAGTCGAGGGAGTCTGGGTACGGAGACCATCCACTTCCACACCTTCTGACCCTACTACTCGACACTTCCCCAGCCCTGATCATGACTCAGATTTTCCCACCTATCCCTCCACTTCAGCACCATCTACTTCAGCTGGACCCTCCACTGCACCACCTTCTCAGCCACTGGAGGTCCGGATATCTTCTTAGCAGCTCCGGAAGTTGCGACAGGAGATCGTGAGGGAGCTACGGGACGACCTACTGAGGGAGCTCCGAGGTCCTCAGAGTGCTCCCTCCACCCAGCTAGTACCCTCCTTAGCAGCCGTGACAGAGATGGTTGCAAATCTGAGGGAGGAGATATTCAACATCCGAAGCCTAGTTCAAGGACAATACTGGAACATAAGTGACGTCAAGGACGACACAAGGGAGATGCGAGATAGCATCAAAAAGGAACTAGGCAACCAGAGTCAGGGTGCTGAGAGACTAGCCAACGCACTGATCTTCAAGCTCGACACCCTCCAAGAAAGTGTGAACAACATATCAACTATTCAGTCTAGAGCCACCTCGGAGATTCTTGAACAACTGGAAAACATCAATGAGGGACTAAGCATGGTCATCAAACACACTAGACTGAGCAAGGGCTAGAGTTGTATATTTTTCTTTACTTTATGTTGTACAGTCCCTTGAGGACTCACTTGATATGTAATCACACTTGTACTTAATTTTGGATAAATACAATGAGTAGAACTTTTTTTTCAAAAATTGTGCATTCTTGAGTTTTTGCATCTTACTGTGCTTTCTGCCTTTTTTCTATGATGATAAAAAGGGGGAGAAAATATATTGAATAGACATGTAAAGGGAATCAATAAAAAGAAAACTTTTAAAGCACAAAATAATTTATTCTAAGTGGATTCGATACCTCGAGGCTCATTATCTCTCTGTTGGGGCTCCTAAAGGAGTAATCTCCAGAATCTATTCAAGAGATATTCGGAGATTAGTTGAATCATACTCAAGAACAAATTGGCAGATTTTCCCTCTAAAACAAAAAATTTAAGTTCAAAAGCTTCAATACACTAAAAGAAAATTCAGAGAATCTAAACAAAGCTGAATGCATGTGTTGAGGGGGAGAATCTGAAATCTTAAGAAAGCAAACTCATTAAATATATATAAGCCAAACAATTGATTGCATGACATGAAGGCTTATATAATTCCAAATGAAAGGGAGAACTTTAACTTCAGAATTTACTGTTTCACACCTTTCAGTTTTGGATAAATTAAATGACTAGACACTTGAATTCATTTTAAAACTTTACTATAAATCTCCTTTTTGGTTGAGCAATTCACTTTACAAATACTCAATATTTTGTCATCATCAAAAAGGGGGAGATTGTGGAGTGATTGATTATAACCCTATTTGATTTTGATGAGCTCAAAGCATTTGAGTATATCTTATGTTATACTAATGAATTCAATCTAGTGTTTCAGTCAAATATTTGTAAATTTATGTTCCAGTGTCTCTAGCTTTGGTTCAATACACTTTGGATAAGTAAGAAATTCAATTTGAACCAAAGTCTGAATCTCGAGTCGACTCCGGAAGATTACGAGTCGACTCCAAGCGTATCAGAAGCTCTGGCACAAGCTCGAGTCGACTCCTGCACATTACGAGTCGACTCCGACTGAGAACAGACAGCCGGACAGAAAGATTCATCTCAGAACCTGTCAACGAGTCGACTCCTGAAGAATTCGAGTCGACTCCGATGCTTGCCGAGTCGACTCCAGCATAGTACGAGTCGACTCCTTGGAGTAACAGACAGAAAGACAGAGAAGCCATATTGGACTCTGAGAGCCGAGTCGACTCCCAAAGAACTCGAGTCGACTCCGACGGTTGGCATGTCGACTCCTAAGGAAGCAAGAGTCGACTCCCAGAGAAATGCAAGGCTAAAAGTCAGAGAGCCAACTTCGATGTCTGAGAGCCGAGTCGACTTCCGCAAAATCCGAGTCGACACCAAGGCAGTTCAACTCAAAAGACAGAAGACCTGTCTTTCAGGCTCTGAGAGCCGAGTCGACTCCAAGGAAATCCGAGTCGACTTGAGGAAGCAAAACCGAGAGGATGAGTTTTGAAGCCTGAAGATCGAGTCGTCTCCAGAAGGGAAAGTCATCTCCGGATAATTGGCGAGTCGACTCCAGGTTCAGCCGAGTCGACTCCAGAACGGGACGGCACTCGATTTTAAATTTTGAACAGTGGGCGAGTCGTCTCCAGTAAAGCATGAGTCGACTCCAGCAACACTCGAGTCGACTCCTGATCGAGCGAGTCGACTCCGATCCCAACGGGCATTTTGTCAGGAATTGTAGAATGTGCAGAACGGCCTTGAATCTGTGTCTAACGGCTATTTTTCTTTGGGAATGGCTTAAATAGCCTGAGTGAACAGTAATAGAGTAAGAAAGAGAGACTCCATTCAAAGCTAAAGGGATTTCCACCAACCAAAAGCTCTCTAGAGTGATTACACGAAAAAGAAGGAAGAAGTGCATTGAAGTCGACTCTCCAATTGTCTTCCTCACATTCAAGGCTCTCCTCCTGACGGCAAGTCTACATCAAATTCAAGAGGAGTCAAAGAGTTTGAAAAGCCCCTTCCTCCATCTCCAAAATCAGTTTGAGGGCTTCTTACTCTTTCTTACTTAAATTGTTTAAATATGCTTTTGAGAAGCTTCCTTTTTGTTTGTGTCAAACTATTTGTTACTTACATGATTCAATCAGGGGATTGAATCAAGGGTGTTAAGGTTTGTTGGTGAGCAAAGGTTAAAACCAACGGTATAAGGGTTTGATTGTGATCCTGGAAAAACAATCGGGTGGTTCTAGTCGGTGAGCCTGTGAAAACCGACTGAGTTCGTTGTGATCTCGTAAAATAACAAGTTGGGTTGTGAACTTGTAAAACAACCGGCTGTAATCCGAGAGATTATAGTGAACTCCCAAGTGAGGCTTGGGGAGTGGACGTAGGAGCAAGGGTTAGCTTCGAACCACTATAAAATTGCTTGTGTTTGTGATTGTTTCATTATCTCTTCCTTTCCCTTCATCCACTGCATATAGCAACTAATTAATCCACTCGCAAAAGTTTTAATTAGTTACTCACAAAGTCTTTTAATTGCAATAATTATTTTAAAACCCAATTCACCCCCCCTCTTGGGTTGTCTATCTGGGCAACAGGGAGAAAGGCTGATCGCGGGATGATTTGATCACGGATCCTGAGACACGGACGGGTCTTGAGAGGGCTGATGTGGCTCACGGACACGGCAAGGATGCTGAAGTGCTTATGAACGGCTGAATCTGGGCTCTGCTCTGCAGCTGGGAAGAGATGAATTTATATAATGATAAAAATTATAATAAGTGCTAAGGATAAAATATTTAATCATGTAAATGTTAACACCTATTATTTATCATTATTTTGCTAGCATTAGGCTAAGTTAATTGGTACTTAGATCGCACTTTTGTGCTCTCATCAGTTATCACCAAAACAACCATTATTTGCCCTATCATGTATAAGCATTATCTATCATAACCATAGTTGTATAAATATCATGGTAGAATATGATGAAATAAAAATAATTTCTTTTCAAATCATTTTAAATATAATAAATAGTTTCAGAAATTTTTAAATTTTAAGTTTGGATAGCATACTTTATATAGAAATATGATCACTACTTATGTTTCAACTTATCATTATAATAATGCGAGGTAGGGAGTGAGCTTAGACCCACAAGGGTTTGGACTTTGGAACGTGCATCGAATCTGGATACCTTGCCTTCCATGGCCAGAATTTTTTTTTTTTAGATGTTTTTTATGTTGCAGGAATTTAGATCATCTAGGTTGGTGATAAACTTCTAAGTATGTCTTCAAGAAGCAAAGAGTTTGTCTATGGTGCCCTGTAACAAAGAAATTTATAAATAATTCAGAACGAGGATTTACTATATATGCTTCTATTAATTCTAAGATTTATAATGCCCCTCCCTTTCCGCTATACTATTACCTGCTATAAAAGCATTAGCCATGTTCTATGAGGCAATATGAGATTCAATTCTCACTATTTTCACAATCATTGTTTCTCATGAAATAGTTTTATTTCTTCTCACTTCTATTGGGAAGGGAGGCAGAGAGAGTTGTCGGATGGGGAGAGAGGAGGAGGAGAGTGGAGATGTGAGTAAGAGGGAGGAAGAGAGATGAGGGAAGGGGAGATGCGAGCCGTGAGAAAGAAAGAGGGGGTGGGAGAGGGAGAGTAAGAGAGGGGATGGAGGGGTGGGGAGAGATGGAGAGAATAGGGAGAGCTTGCATGAGAGAGTGTGAATGCTCAGATTTGAAAATTTTTCTATTAAAAAGATATAGTAAAGCCCAATATGATAGAAAATATGATTTGAAAAAGGAGAGTAAGAAAGCATGTCCATGTGTTTAATATGAGACTAATAAGAATTTATTATGGTGTATTTTCCTTCCTGTATTTAATATGAGACTAACAAGGATTTTACTCTGGCACATTTTCTTTTCTATACAAGAATATAATCATAGCCCTCCATTTAAAATTGAATAGATTTAGTTGAATAACCGGATGACCGGCTGTATAAGTTATCAAATTTGGTTTTACTACAACTAAATTCAGAATTCTGTCCTGTTTAGATTCGTCTCTCTTACCTTTTACCTTTTTCTATCTCTTTCGGCAACTCCACCATCACCTCCCACCTCCACCCCGACCTTGTCGGCAACCCCTCCATCACCCCACTATTGCCAACAATCTCTATCGTCTTTGCTATGCTAGCCTCTATATCCTCACTCATCCTCGCTCCTCTCCTACCTCTCCATCGCTGCCCTATACCTCATCTATCTTGGCAGTGTGCTCCTCATGCTCCTTTCCTTTTGGTTAGTGGACAACACCTTAGGGGTAGGTAGTGCTAAATGTGTAGTTCAAAATAATGGGATTTTACTCACTCTTGAGAGCGAATCCAGTTGGACAATAGGTTACAATCTCGATCAACTTCTTATAGGTGAGGCTACCATCAATAGTGGAAAGGTTGGAGCTTTTGGCCATCTCTTAATAAGGGTCTTCAATAGAAACTACTCAAGGGGCTGATTTGGTTGGTGGGAGAAGGGGGGCATCATGGGAAAGGGGAAGGAACATGGGGATTGACAAACATGAGCTTGGAGCCATTGTAATGGAGAATTGAGATGGTGTAGGTGTTGAGGTCAAGATTGATATGATGCTACTTATCGGAACGCCGAAGTGCATCTCGTACATGGTTGGTATGTACAGGACCAACATTGAGGCCCAAAAAAAGATTACATTTTTTAGCAATAAAAAACAAATTTTTGAGCGGTCGCCCAAAATTCCGTTAATAGAGGATTTGACCAAAATTAGAAATAAAAAATAAAAATAGAAATCAGTTATTAACCTTAGCCTATTATTTTCCCATAATACTTCCTATCAATTGATGGTTCATATCAATTCTTTTATTCTACTAAAAATAATAAACACTAAGACACTAAAACCTCACTAATACAACTAATTTTTTAAGATGGAAGTGTATTCTTTGCAGAAAAAATGATAGAGGAAATCAAAAAAACTATACTGTAATTTAAATTATTATTATTTATATAGTATAGATAAACATTTTGATAAACAGTAATAAAGTGAGTTAAGATGAAAACTTTATTCTATCCTTATTGAGAGCATGTGCTTTATAATTTTGCCTATTGTAAAAATATGACATAAACATATGATAGCTGGAAAAAAATAGCAAAGAGAAAATAAATAAATTTATTTTGCTTGGGAATAAATAAATATCTTTTGCATCAAAGGATATATTGAACATGCAAATGCCCATACCAGAAATTTTTAATGCCGTTTCTTTTGGTAAACAAATTTTAATGCCATTTAAATATCAATTTAATGAATTAATTCAAAAGCTAAAAAAAAAAACAAAATATTCGAAAGTAATATCAGCAATGTTTCGCATTTTAAACGGGCATTGATTTTACGGGCACCCACTGGTAGGACCACAACGGGTAACTCCCTTTGTAAGGTAGCCTGCCATAAATCAGCACCCGCGGCACGGCCAAGGTGGTTCCGTTGTCCTTTTCTCACGCTACGACGCACCTCACCAAGCGTCACGCGATGCCCCCTCCCGTTCTTATTTTATCTTTCACTGTCTCACTAAATAAAAATATAATAGTAACAAATATCAAAAGGAACAAAATGCTTCGGAGCCCAAATATTAGGCCAAACTCGCGCGAACAATGACTCGCATCTACCGGTCGTCTCGTGTCATTCGGCTTGGAGCTTTGTTCTTGGTAAAGTTGTTGGGCTGCTTAATCTTGTTCATGGCATTAAAGTCCCTCCGTGCGCCCAGGCGCCGTTTCGTTGAAACCGACTCCGGCACCCCGTCACTTTTTTTTTCTTCCCCTGCCTGCCTGCTTGCTTATAACGCGAGCACGAGCGCCGCCTAAACTCGTACGAAACCCGACACCACAGCGACCGAGCGGGCGAGCGAGAGAGAAGGTTGGAGATAGAGAGGAGGGAAGTAAAAAAAAACCGATATCTTTTCTTTTTTCGCTCTTTGGATCCAAAACGGAAGCGAGTAAACAAGGAAAAAGAGGGCAAGAAGAAAGAAGGCGCGACCGAAACCCTAACCCTAGTGCCCCCACCGCCGTCCACCTTTGTCTCACGCGAAGGAGTTCTACACCGAGGGGGCCACGTTTAGGGTTAGGGCTACGGTTTCTGCGGCGGTTATGGGCTGCTGTCGCGGGTCGCGGCCATGAGCGGCGGCCGATGCCAGCGGCGGAGTATGACGGGCAGGGGAGCCGTCGGGGGCTGCGGCACCGAGGCGAAGCCCTGCCCAGTCTCCTGGCCGTTGCCGTCGAGGGAGACGGCGGCAGCAGCGGCCTCCGGCCTGGATCCCTTCGCCCAGGCCCGCAAGGCCCTCTCCTACCGCTCCCCATTCGATGCCGAGGAGGCCGGCTCTAGGGTTCCGACGCTTCCCTTCGGGTTGGCCGCCTTTCTTTCGAAGCCGAAGGACGGCCGCAGGAAGCACAAGAAGTCCCATGGGGAGTGCGGGGATACGCCCTCGGGGCACGGGCAACCTCCTACGGCCACAAACGTGTGGGACCAGACGGAGGAGTACTTCCGGCCGGTCACTCTGGCGGACATCGACGCCTTGGTTCCTAAGCTCCCGTTCGGCTCTGCTACACTGGATTCTTGCCTGACCATTCCCGTCTCTCGAAATGTTGCGGAAGGCGTGACGAGAGATGATGTCTTGGACGCAGGCGCAGTCGAAGTGAGTCCCAGGTTGGAGATTGAGAAGAAAGAGGCGGTGGAGGAGGAGCAAGGAAAGGAAATGCAGAGGGCAGAGCAGGCGGCAGAGGAGCAAGCATTGGATGTTGACGAATTTGGGGCAAGTGGTGATACATTTTCGGAGAAAGAAGAAGATGACCATTCATCTTTGAATTGGCTTTTGGGTTCAAAAGAACGGTTTGTTCTCACATCGGAGCGGCCTAACAAGAAACGGAAGCTCTTGGGGGGAGATGCTGGCTTGGAACGGCTGATGATACTTCCTCATTCGCAGGCAGAAGGCACTCCTATATGTGATTTCTGTTGCTCAGGAGACAGTAGTGTGAAGTCAAATCAGTTGCTTTGTTGCAATACTTGCAAGGTTTGGGTGCACCGGAAATGTTATGGTGTGCATAAGGTTCCAGAGGGGGTGTGGTTGTGCTCTCGGTGCAAGCATGTGGAGGCAGTGGGAAAGGTATTGAAGAAAGATGGCGATGACCCCTGTTTGAGGCCTTGTTTGCTTTGTCCAAAAGAAGAAGGTGGGGCTCTGAAACAAGTAGGAAGGGGTTCCAGCAGTAAGGCAAGCGACAGTGGTGTGAAGTTTGCACACTTGTTTTGCAGTCTATGGATACCTGAGGTGTATGTGGAGGACATTGGGGCAATGGAACCAGTGATGAATATTGAAGGAGTGCAAGAGACACGGAAGAAGTTGGTTTGTAACGTGTGCAAGGTGAAGCATGGTGCATGCATCCGATGTAGCCATGGTATGCTTTCCCTCCTTGCAGTTGCTTGTATGTTTGTACGCCATTTGAAGATATCAGATTTTGTTTCAACATTTTGTCTTTATTTGTACTATTTTTATTATTTATGGCATGAATGGATAGAATATCAGTTAAACTATACCATGTAGCTGCTTTATCTCAAATTTATATCAGCAGCTAGCCTAGTGCTGCATAAGTCCTTGAATATTTTTACCCTATATTTAATTTCTAATGCATATGCCGGAGGCTTTAGACTCTTCTTTTAGTTTCTCTTTCATGAAGCCTAGAACTGTGCATTGTCTTTTAGCAATGGTATCTGTTACTAATAATGATAATATAGCAAGCCATTGAGGCAGTAGAGGAGGAAGCCTTACATATACTACTAGAGAGATTCAAGACATATAGGTGCACAAATTTTGAACTCATATTTGTCAAATACCTTAGGCAACCCCAAGCAATGAACCTACCTATTGCTCACGAGATTACCCACTCAAGTTAGCAATCTCTTAGGTGATCAACTTAGTTCAAAATTGTCTGCTTTCTATGGAGCTTCCTCATTTTATATTATTAAAATTTTATACTATTTAAACAACCCAATACCTTTTTTTCTCCTGTCGACTACTTAATATCTTAACATACCTTAAAATTATGTGCTGATTATAAGCAACTAGAAACATTTCCAACATATATTTTTTTTATATGTAAAAATTTTAGAAATGGTTATATATATCATAACTAAAAAATATTAATGGTTAGATAAACCTTGTTGCCTTAGCTTTGGCGCTAGCAATTTGCTTAGTTGTCTGAATTGCCCATCTCGCTGTACATTGGAGCTTGAGTCTAGGATTATGCATTTGAGGCTTTTTATGGGTTTGTGTTTAACCCTTGAATATGACTTCTATGACATTTCTTTGGTTCTAATTTGGTGTATGTTGCTTCCTTTTTAGCATCCAAGTGTCATTTGTAAAGGAAATTGCAAAATGAATAATTTAAATATGAATTACAAATTCATATCTAAGTATACATGGATGCATACACACATATATATGTATGCAGTCATCCATAGGCACCTATTTTATTATGACCATAGGTATGCATATAGAGTATGTAACAGCCGATGGTCCATGTGAGGATGGCCTGGATATTACAAAACATGCAAAATGCCCAGTGATTGCCTAGCTCACTAGGCACAACTTGTAACAACAGTGGATCAACTGTAGTGGTATTATCTTGCTCAAGGTTAGCCGTACCGTACTGAACCCGGTAGTATGGAGCGTACCATACTGTACCGTCAAATCAGATAGTATGGAGCATACCGTACTGTACTGGAATATGGTACAAAAGGCATATTGATAGTGGTAGCCGAACTAGCCCTGTACTGTACTGACATGATGATAGTGCAGTACTAGTATGGGGCATGGTATCGAGATTGCATACTTTGATCTTGCTTCATATTTGTTGGAATTACCTGTGAAAGAGGAAGAATGTATGCCTTGTTTTTGTTGGGAAAAAGCTTTTGATAGACATATAGGCACAATTCTTAGATGGCCTGGCTTTAGGTTTTACAGTTAGCTGTAAAAACTTTGCTCCATTCATTCGTGGATATTTCTTATGTTGGATGCTTCTCTCTATAGTCAACTTCTACTTGACGGTACGTGGTGTGGACAAAGCTTATGATAGGCTAGTGATGGACCTTATTTGGCAGGCAAGGAGGAAAAAGGTTAGTGAACTTGTGTATTAAGGCAAATATTGGAGGAATACATGCATGCACGCTATTTATGGATAGACTAGGAAGTTCATCTTTGGAAACTTTTCACTGGCAATCAACTTGAAGACCCAATCATTTTTACATTCATTCAAGATTCATTAGTTGCTTATCCCAAAATGAGGCATGGTGGTGGCTGCTATTGGCTTGGGAAATAGTTTTAGTTGATGAGAAGGCATAACAAGTTGAACACTCGAAGTATAAAGGTTTACAAATTAATTGGATAAAAATAGAAGTGCTGGTGTTGCAATCTTAGTGGGATCCAAAGAGTTGAGATATAGACATGTTGAGACACAAGATTTTGAATAAATCACTTTTGCTAGCATGGATATTTAGTTCTGTACCATGAAATGATGCCGCTTGTAATATTATTCTGATTATTCTAAAATAGTATATTTTTCTCTTAAGAATTAACTATTTAACTTTCTTGGTGAATGTGTTCTATGTTGTTTTGATGATGCTAGGGTTGGAATGGTCTTACCGAGCCATGCCTCTTCTCAAGCTTGATGTGATTTTTTTTTTTCCAGTTTTGGGCCGGGTTTAGGCCTAAAAATCTTAGAAACTTTGGTCCGAGCTTGACCCAAAACCCAATCAGGCCAACCCTAAAACATACCGCAATGGATCCCATTGATCGGAGTAGGCCAGCAAGAGAAGACCGAAAGGGAGATTATAGTAGATCTATAGGAATATCTTCGAATTTCTCCTTGAAGTAGACCTTGGTGGCAGCGATCAAGAGGAGGGCGAGTAGTGTCATTGTGATCGTGATGGTGAGACGACGTCCTTCGAATTGCCATTGTCGGAAAGAGAACCAAGGAGCTCTCCCCGCTAATGCCATGGAGGCAAGCAAAAACGAAAATATAAAGCATATAACAAAAGAAAATGGGTACACCCACCTCCTAGTAAAGTTACCTCCATTATATCGGTTTTGCTTCTTGATGTCAGGGAAGTCGACCATGTCGAGGGAGGTGAGCATCTCAATGGCATTTCTTGTCGACCTCAAATTGATCTTGGGGACGAAGTTCATGCGACGCTCACACTCATGGAGATTGAGGGACCATGCTCGGGGCTGTGCTAGATTCGGTGCATCAAGTGGGTCAAGAACTCGAAGTTCCTGTTTTGGAGCCATTTCGATAGGATGATCCCCACCTCCTCAACAATCTTCTTGTTGGTGTGGAAGTTTAGGTCATCCACATACGATAGGAGGATTGCCTACTCGCCTTCGCCTTGTACTAACGACCGGCAATGAGGTCAGATCTTCAGGGAGATAGGGACTAACGATCAACTTTGATGAGGGGGAGAGGCAGATAGAAGTACCGATGGGATGGGCAAGGGTTTTTGATTAGGGATTTGGTATCTTTCAGAGAATCAAAAGTAAAGCTCTTAGCCCAACGAGCGATACTTGGTTGGCTCTGGGCTTGGTCATCATTCCTAGTTTGGGCTCAGGCTCGGGCTGGGTCTGGGTTGGGCCACATAGCTACCCAATGGGCAAGGGTTTTCGATTAGGGATTTGGTATCTTCCAGAGAACCAAAAGTAAAGCCCTTAGCCCAACGAGCGATGCCTGGTTGGCTCTGAGCTTTGTTCTTGTTCCTAGTTTGGTCTCAGGCTCGGGCTGGGTTTGGGTCGGGGCCAAATAGCTACCCAATCCGGCTTGAAATATGTATAGGTCTATATTTTTAGTCCAAACTCAATCTGAATTTACTCAGGCCTAGCCTGTAGCCCAATCATAAGTCGGTTCGGCCTGACAAGTCTTTGGCCGGCCTGAGCCCACTCTAGCCCTAGGTGGTGCTGAAAACCAGCATCATGCCAATGAATTTATTTATTTCTTTTGTCCATGTCTAAGCTAAAGTTGACGGTGGAATCTACAAACATCATAAAATGAGATTCTACCAATACTTTGATACGAAACATCTGCATTCTCAAATTTCTCAAGTTAAAATTATGCGTTCTTATAGAATCTTTAAAAGTAAAGAAGATGAAATGAAGTTTATGTGTGCCTTTGGAGGTTGAGAGTCGGCCAGAATTGAAAAATGTTGAACTTCTTCTCATGCATATGTTAGTTCTTGTGATGCAATGGACGGGCTCTGATACCAAAAATTGATGCAGCGGACGGGCTCTGATACCAAAAATTGATGCAACGAGGAACGAGATGGAGGAAGGGATGGTGAATGGCGTGACACTTTTTTCTTCTTTTTCTTTGGTGTGGATGCGTCTTGGACGGAAAAGGGGATGTTAAAATGTGAGAGGGAGGCATTGTTAACTGAGTGAGGGCTTGACTAGATTGAGTGAGGGCTTAGTTAGATTGGGTGAGGACTTGGCTAGGTTGGGTGAGGCGTGGCTAGATTGAGGCGCGATTAGGCTTGATGTGGCGTGATTAAATGAATGTGGCGTGGCTAGATGGAAGAGTCTTAATGGCATTCAAATTCTATGGTATAATGGCATGGAAATGGAAGGAGTCCTACCTTGACTAAAACTCTTAAATAGGATGGTGTGAGAAGGGGTGAAGGATATGTTGGTGTGAGAATGAGGAAGGAGTCCCACCTTCACTCAACCTCTTCAATAGGATGACATGAGAATGGGAAGGATATGTTGGCGTGAGAATAGGAAAAGAATATGTTGGCGTGAGAATAAGGAAAGGATATGTTGGCGTGGGAATGAGGGAAGAGCCCTGCACTCACTAGAACTCTCAAATAGGATGGCGTGGGAAAGCTAGGATAAATAAAACGATGGGTGGAAGAGTCTCACTTTCACTCAAACTCTCAAAGGGTTGGGTGTGAGAATGGGTGAAGAGTCCCATTTCACTCAAACTTTTTCCAAAGTTGGGCGTCTCATCCAAAAAAAGGGAGCGTTGCACTCCAAGGGAGAATAAGATATTCAACTCTGAAATTTTCAACTCTAATCTGTCTATTTATTCATCATCCCTCCTTTTATAGAGTAGAAGGTTGGAAACAGACAAAAACAATTAGCTCTTATCCGCTGGTTGGGCTTCACGCACGCCCCTGATTGGGCTCCATGCTAGCTTCACGCACGTACCTGGTTGGGCTTCACGCATGCCCTTGATTGGGCCCATGTTAACTTTAGGTTGGCTTCATGCACGCCTCAGGTTGGCTTCACGCACGCCTTTGATTGAGGATGTCACACAATGCTCTTGATTGCCATCAATTCCTTCCGACTGAGAGAAACTTGACTCCGTCGAGTTGTATGACTGGTAGAGCTCGTACAGATCAGGGTTCAAGCGCTGGACTTCTCTTTTGAACCATGAACAATCAGATAAGGGGCGATTCTTCAACTTCATCAGAAATTTCTGATATCCTCCACGACGTGTCGAAACTAACAGAGTGCCAAGCTTTGCCCACAATGTCTTCCAAAAATAGCTGACAAACTTGACATCCCGATTTGAAATAATAAAACCCAAGAAAGGAACCCGTGAATTAGCAAATGAACACTTCTTCAAATTAATGTAGAACTTCTCCAAACGTAGAACTTGTCGAAGGTGCTCCTTGTGTTCCTCTCGGCTTCTACTAAAAACTAGAATGTCATCAAAATAAACCACCACGAACTTTTCTGCGAATGGCTTCAATATTTGAGTCATGACTCTCGTGAATGTACTTGGTGCATTGGTCAGTCCGAATGGCATGACTAACCATTCGTAGAGGCCATCTTTGGTCTTGAATGCCGTCTTCCATTTGTCCTCGGGTTTGATCCAAATTTGATGGTATTTGCTTCACAAATCTATCTTTGAAAAAAATGAAAAACCATGCAGCAAATCGAGCATATCATTTAGACGAGGAATAGAAAAGTGATACTTAACAATAATTTTGTTAATAGCCATGTTGTCGATGCACATACGCCAATTGCCGTCCTTTTTGGGGGTGAGCAATGCTGGAACTGCGCAGGGGCTGAGGCTCTCCTTGATGAAACCCTTGTCCAATAACTCTTAGACTTGCCGGCGTAGCTCCTTACGCTCCTTGGGGTTCAGCCGATATGCTGGTAGATTAGGTAGACTTGGTCCCGGGGCAAGCTCAATTGCATGCTGGATATCACGCATTGGCGGAAGTTCCTTAGGCAATTCTTTAGGTGTTAGATCAGAAAATTCCTCCACTTCTTCGACCTCTGTGTTTTTATGATTAATTTTTGATGACTCCCCTATCACATCTTCCTTGCAAACCAGCACAAAACGCTGATCTTTTGTGGAAAAAACCATAGCAAAGTGCCTGTTGCCGCCACACTTGTAGCACTCAACTTGTCCTCCTCTTGCCGGGGTAGATCCCTTTCCTTTCTCGCTGGTTCTTCCTTCTCCTCGTTGTAATTGGGTGAGGACGTGGCTAGATTGGGTGTGGCTGAATGTAGATTGGGTGAGGGCGTGGCTGAATTGGGTGTGGCGTAGCTAGGTTGAATGAGTTGCAATTAGACTTGATGTGGCTTGACTAAATTAGATGAGGCGTGGCTAGAAGAATAGGAGTCCTAATGACACTCAAACTTTAAGATATGGTGGCGTGGAAAAGGAAGGATATGTTGGCGTGAGAATGAGGAAAGGATATGTTGGCGTGAGAACGAGGGAAGAGTCCTACACTCACTAGAACTCTTAAATAGGATGGCGTGGGAAGGCAAGGATAAATAAGAGGATAGGTGGAAGAGTCCCACTTCCACTCAAACTCTCAAAGGGTTGGGCGTGAGAATGGGTGAAGAGTCCCACTTCACTCAAACTCTTCCTAAAGTTGGGTGTCTCATCCGGAAAAAGGGAGCGTCGCACTCCAAGGGAAAATAAGAGATTCAACTCTGAAATTTTCAACTCTAATCTGCCTATTTATTCACCATCCCTTCTTTTATAGAGTAAGAGGTTGGAAACAAACAAAAACAACCAGCTCTCATCCGCTGGAGATAAGTAGTTTGAAATAAATCAAACTCCTTTAAACAAGGACTCGCTAACACTCACTTTGAATGTTAAACAAACAAAGTAAAATAGAAGGACTGTTCTGACTCTAAGAGTTGGCTTGCGCACATTCTGGGTGGCTTCACGCACGACCCTTAGTTCCCATCCATCTTAATTTTCGACATTGAATGGGTCAACAAAGGACTTACTATCAATTCAAACCTTTGAATGAGTCAATCAAACAAAACAAAACAAAGAGGACTCATCTAACTTCACGGCACAAAAATTTTGGACTCAATGTGGCTTCATGCATGCCTCTGGATTGGGCTTACGCACGCCCTTGGTTGGGCTTCACGCACGCCCTTAATTGGGCTCCATGTTGGCTTCATGCACGTCCCTAGTTGGGCTTCACGCACGCCTCTGATTGGGTTTTACACACGCGCCTGATTAGGCTCTATGTTAGCTTCAGGTTAGCTTCACGCACGCCTCTGATTGGGCTCCACGCACGCCTCAGGTTGGCTTCTCGCACGCCTCTGATTGAGGATGTCACGCATCGCTCCTGATTGCCATCCTCTTGTGGAGGAAAGTTGGATGTGTTAATGATGCTTGGCATATAAGGTAATGCATTCTTGGTGATATTTGAAAGGAAATTTCACTGACTACTAGATGACTAGCTTTACTGCATGGATTAGAATGTTAGAGAACCAAGAGGGCTCATTAGCATAATATTGCTATAAAAAAGTTGATGATGCTTAGGCGTGTGGTGAAAATAGGGTCAGTAAGAAGAAGGTTGTCACGACACCTATAACATTGAAAAGAAGGGATAATCGATCGAGCCATCTTGCATATTTGCAATCTTAGCTAGACATAATTTATTGATGAGGGTCTCCTGTATATATGCTGACAGGCTAGAAGGAGTAGTAAGAGACCAAATAAGATGAGAAACTATTGTGAATCCACATGAGGATACTCTAAAGGACTTGACAGTAACCCATTGTGAAGTGCTGTCACCTTTAAATATTGGACAACTGTTTATGTTTCTATTGTTGTCTGAGATTTGATGCTGGTGACCTTCTTCGCTGTCTTCAAAAAGTGTCACGCACATTCAGGCATCACATCGGGAAAATTTATTGAATGGTTTTATCTCAATATGAACTTGTCACTATTTTTCATCGAAACATGAAGAATTTCAACTTCAAAGTTTGATATATTCTATCTTAAATAGCTCTTGGAAGTACCCCGTATTGAGAAACCCTTTTACATGGTATCACTTATTTATGCATTGTTTCGAACAACAATCCTTTTTTCTGGCATTCTGTCCATGGTGTTATGTTGCAATAAGTGTGGCTTTAAAAAAATCTATCATCAAGAAGGTTCCTTTTTCGGAGTTGGCTTGATGCTCTATGCTAGTGATCTCTTACTATCTATCTTTGTTGTTTTCTTTGTTCTCTTGCAGGTGTTGGCTGTTTACCTACGTTCTCCTTTAAAGTTTCATTTTGAGACCATACTTGGTCTAGGTGTTAGGTTGGAGGCCTGTTCTGTCCTTTACTACCTTTGTATTCCACTGTTAGAATTTCAGGTGTAGTTCCGCATGTTTGCATAACATAATCTCTATAACTACTTCCCAGCTTGTTGAACATGCTCCAGTAAATGAGGATGATGCTAGGTAAAACCAAGGTCCGTCGAACCGGTACCGGAACCCGTACCAGTCGGCAGACGGTTCGGTACGGTATCGGTTCAGTATCGTACCAAAATACGGTACACTTGGGCGTACCGATTCCGAATTGACACATCCATTTGTTTTGGGTTTTTCAAGTTCAATTAGTTGGTAATCAATCTCTTTCAACTTTATCAATGTTTTTAAATCTATTTTGATTTTTTTTGATATTTTTTGATGTTGTTATAATCCCAGTGTAATCTAAATGATGCATCTTGTTGTTTTAAAATGATACAAAACATAAAATAATTAGTAAGATATTTTATGCTACAAGAAGCAACATAAAATATCCTCAACTCAAGTAGTGAGGTAAAAAATATAAAATAATACAATTAATTACATATATTTAAAGTACAACATACTACCAATATTTAAATCTCGTTGAGTGGCGATGTTTCTCGTAGATATTCAGTTCATTAGGATAGTCAGGAGGTAGATCAACCCAGCTTTCTAACCAAGCGGTGTAGTTTAATATGTTCATCCCATAAGGAACGCGCTCTTGGTTTTAAGCATTTTCAGATCTCTCGCTGAAGTTTTGGCTCTGAGAGGTGTCTTTAGGCCGATAAAATGGCTGTGAAGGAGTCCATCTGAATAAGCCGACAGCAAAATCTGACCCGCGAGATGCTCCGGATTGCATAGGATAGTAGCCACTGGAAGATGTTTCAGACGCACCATATCTATATTTGTATCCATATGGGTCATAGGCTGCATATGGCTGCGTATAATAGGATCCAATATATGACTCGGAACCTGATGTCTATAGATTCTACTCCACAAGCAAGGTCATTTGTAGCTGTATCATGTCCTCCTAAATGATCTCGAGAAGTCCGTCTCATACATGCAATCGTATTCTCGCGGGCTCCATCAGATCGTGTATTATGGTCCCTATTTTGAGTAGCATGCGTAAAATAGGACTTACCGGTGAATCGAAGGCCATCCTGTGATTGTCTCATAAATAGTAGTCTCATATCCTCCACTCTCTTTAGCCAACAGATCCATGACCACTAGAACTGCTGGTTCTGGTCTTTGAATTTGAGTGAACTGCTTTTGGTCCATTATGGCTGCAGGTGCTTTTTGTTGCTCTTTTTTAGTATGCTGTGCAGCTGCTTGCTTACTTTTCGTGCCACTCACTGCCTGTTTACCCTTCGTGTTACTCGCTGCCTATTTATTCTTTGTGCCACTCGCTGTCTGTTTATCCTTTTCTGCCCTCTCTGCCTGCTTTTCTTCATATGCCTCTGTCTGGCTATGTTGGGAGGATGTATGTTGCCCTCCTGACCGAGTCGACCGGATAGCGTAGTGGCATCGTTTAAGAATCTCTCGATTATATCTATGAGAGAATGTCTCGGACAAGGAGTTATGTGGCGACCGGCTCTCCTGTGGCTATGGCTGATCAACTGGATGGATGCATGGATTCTTGTTATCTACCTATTGCCTTGCATCGATCTTAGCCTTACTGGCTATTAAATTGGCCGGTCGTGGAGGCGATCCTCGTTTATCAAGCTCCGACTCTTGCTGCTGGTCCATAGCTATTTGCCAAGTAAATATTCTCTTGATATGTAATATATCTGGATTCATACTTTTTTTTACTTACAACAACTGCCGAGACTCCAAAGCGGTCAGTGTTCTCTCTAAATATTTTGGTCTGTGAAAAAGAACCATATTGTAATATGTTAATAATTGAAGATACCAGTTAACTTATATATGTCACTTTAGTTAATTTATCGCTTTTAGATATAGGGCCGCGACTTCTAGATGAGGCTTCATCTTGTAAATCACATTACGCAGAGCGGCCAGAAGTTTGTCATACATATTGATTCCAGCTACGGTTTGAAATCTTGAGTTCAGGTAGTATGCTGCAGATAGAGTTCGTTATTGTCTTAGTAAAATTATGTAAGTATAGTAGGAGTCTAATTTTCAATGTTCTTGCTTAACAGCTAGATGCAAGTCTCTATCAATTTGGTAGTCCCACCGCCGCTTAATGATGTCGATGTATTCTTGGGCATATGTCGGATCTTCCTTCTTGATCTGAATCTTTGCCCTTTCCATCATATGATACAAAAAGTCTATCTGAGGGTACGTCTTGCTGTCCACGTCCTAAAGCACTTCATATAATAGTCTGATAGTCTTCACTATCTTTTCGGCCCGTTGCCAGAATGTCTGCCTCATCACCAAGTTCTCGACAATGCTTCTTTCAGTGTCAGCCCTCACAAATCTACTTTTCTACTTCTCGGGATTGACAAGCATCTGACCTAGGGCTGCTTTCCTCTCAAGCAGGCTATCAAGTGCAACATAGTTGGTCGCAAGCTGTGTGACTCTTGGTCTTAAGATCTCTTCCCCTGTATACCTCCTCATTAGTGAAAGGACTCATGTATGGCTATAAATATATTTGGTGATGGTTTGGGCTGTCTCCACTATCTGCCGCACCCTATGAATTTTCGCAATGTCCATCAACATGAGGTCGATACAATGTGCAATATATGGGCATACACCTTTTCACGAAAGAAGGAAAGGAGGCTTAGTTTCGAACTGGGTTGACTTGGTGCGAACTGGACGGTTCACACCGAGTTTGAATGGAACCGGCCAGTTTCGGCTGGTTCAGTTCAGTTCTGGCCTTTTTTGGCCGGTTTCGAACGGTTCTGGCCGGTTTGCGGCCTGTTCTAGCCTTTTTCGGCATGTTCCAGTTGGTTTAGAACCCGTTCTGGCCAGTTTGGGGACAACACCAAATTTAATAGATGAACTGACCCGATTCCCCACCGGGTCGTCTCGGTATGGGCCGAACCGGGGGGTCCGGTCCGGTTCGGCCTACCTTGGGTAAAACTCCTGTTTAATGAGCTTCCATCTTTTATTTCTTTAAATAGGGTAAGAACTGATTGTTTACCTTATCATTTTTAAAAAAAATGTCATGATTTCAAGAATGCACCTATACCTAATTGTGGGCTACTTGAGCCATCTGAGTACAACAAATAACTGTCTTTGGACATGTCTGTGGTTGTGTTGTTTGACATTTTAGACATCTCATGTTGGTTTCATGACACATTAAATAGTAGTATATAACTGCAACCTCCCAAGTTTTTTATTAACCTATGAGATGTAGAGGAAGAGAAGCCACCACTGAAGTTAATTCAACAAAATAAATTGTTTCATATTACAAAATTAGCATTTTGATGGAACGTCCCTGTTTGTGTTACTTCCTTTTCATTGTGGTTTATAATCATTAATTTTCAACCATTTTTTATTATTGGCTGACTATCATGTACTTGTCATCTGTCAGTTACCGCATATCAGATACGTAATGCCACCTTTAGCAGAATATTTTTATCCTTCTGCTAAACTAGTATCATGCTATGGCTACTACTGCTATAGTGAAAGTTGCTTGGTCCTGGCTAAAGAGGGGACTGAGTTTAATTTTTTCCTGGCACGGCTGATGTACCAAACAATAGTTGCTTAATTTGATTTTCTTTTCTTTGATTATGCATAATTCTGGTTGTTATGATCTTTCAGGAACATGCAGAACATCTTTTCATCCTCTATGTGCAAGGGAGTCAAAGCATCATATGGAGATCTGGGGAAAGTCTGGATGTGATAATGTGATGCTGGTTATTTTCTGTCTGCCATCTTAAATCTATTCTTTTCATCTCGTTCGATGTACAGACAAGCTGATGTTATTGCCTTTAATATATATGCAGGTTGAGTTGCGAGCTTTTTGCTCAAAACATTCCACTTCTCAAGATATGAGCAGTGTCCGGCACTTAAACAATGTGGATGATGACTCTTCAGTAACCAAGCCTCTGCCTGCAATTCTACCTGCAATAAAGATACCCAAGTTAAGGTTCACCCGCAAAAATAGAGATAAAAGCTTGACACAAGATGAAATTGCAAGTTCTAGTTCTGATAAAATGATTAAAATGGAACCTAATATGGAGAAAGATGCCTTCACTGGTAGACTAAGATATGAAGGTGGTCGTGCAGAGCCAAACAGTGACAAGGATACTGATAGAAATATTGAGAGTGTGGATATTTCTGTAATTCTTAACAAGGTATTACACTTGGAACTTCCCTTTAAATTTGGAAGCTTTTATTTTGAACTCAACCAAGTAGTTGCACATCAGTATAATCAGATCCGGATCTAAGCTTTTCTTTGTAAATCTTTTACAGTTAATTGATCGAGGGAAAATTAATATCGATGATATTGCATTAGAGATGGGCATTTCAACGAATTCTTTACAAGCAGCTCTTGTGGTACTTTTGGAAGTGTTTTGTTTTCTTTAAATGTGGCAGTAAAGTGAGTTTTAACAATCTTTTTTTCTTGGCAGGGTGAAACGACATCCTTCTCCCCTGGATTGAGGTTGAAAATCATCAAATGGCTTCAAAGTTCTGTACATATGCCTGCTATGCGATCTGTGGAAATCAAAAGTGGCTTTACAATACAATCAGACAATAAAGTTGCAAGGCTCAATGGTCAAAGTGCTGCTAGAGTAGCAGGTTCTTATATTCATGGTGAGGACAAAGTAGCTGGTCTTGACATGCCAGATGCTGTTTTTATTAAATCCTTACCACCACGGAGAAGAACGAAAAGCAACATCAGAATCTTGAAAGATAACAAAATGTTATGCTCATCTGGGGAGTTACCATTTATGCCAGAAAATGGTAATGCAAAAATACTTGATATGATGGGTGAAATTCCACTTGCGTTTGGTGAAGATATGAAAGGAGATATTAATGGCAAGAAATCTTCTATTCTTGCTCAGAAATGTTGCTTGACGGATCAAGAGATTTCAGACATGGTAATAGCACTACCTTATATGTTTTTAACTTTTTTACTTATTGGTTTGATTTATTATTAATCGGTGACTATTGTCTAATATTATGTTGAATGTTCCAATATTTCTCCATGTACAATGTATTTGAATCCATTCATGGTCTTCCATCTAATTTTTTATTTCAATCTGAACTTCTTCACAACATTCTGTACTGTTCTTTTGTTTTAGATTAACATTTGTATAATTTAGATATGCTGCTAGTTGTGTCACTTAGCTACATTGCCATGACTTTTGTGACCAAGGGTTTCAACATACCTGATAAGTTACCATCCTTTGAATGATTTAAGGAAACAACTATGCATGGTTATGGATATGCTTGCAGCAGTAAATGGTGTTGCTAGCTATACCATGCTACATCCCTATGGAAGTTAATACATCCATCCTTTGCATTTGTAAATTCTATTTTCTTTTAAAAAATGAAGATATTTGTTCCAAAATATAATCCCAAACTTCATCTCTAGATATGGTTATAGGAAATTCTGAAATTATATTTCTTGCAATGATATCAGATTTGATGTGCACTGGATCCCTAGTATCTGATGTAGATCATAGTCTAATAAGCACTTGAAGTGTTTGATTATGGATTTTTAACCTAACAAGAACAACTTGATTCAAATCATCATATGGAACTAACTATTTGATGTACATGCCATCGTGCGCTTGCTTATATGGTATCATCTTTTGCCACTTGGGCAAGGGGGCAGGTGTTCGATGGTGGGAGTCCCCCCCTTGAGGGTGAGGCTGGGTATAGGATAGAAAAAGTGGGGATTAATCCCTCCTAATTTCCCAAAAATAAAAAGATTTGTCATACATTTAAAACAGTATCTTTCTATTATTGTAGCATGGAATGAATGTGCTTATTTTTTCTAGTCTAAACTTACAGACATAAAAAGAGTACCTTTTTGTAATATATTATAGAGAATGCATCAAGTTTGCGTTAATCAGCTTCATAGTAAAAAATATTTAAAAAATTATTTTGACAAGAATTATTTAATTTATATTTTCTGGATTTGAAATTAAAAATACTCAATTGGTATGTTAAAAGGGGTTTGAAGTGAAGATAAATTTTTGGCCTACTAAGACTTTTTGAAAGATGAAATTGCATGGTGCTGGTGGTGTTTTTAGAGTAGTTATTTCAGGGTCATGTTCTGATAGGCATAATTCTTAGAAGCCAATACTTTGCCAAATCTTTAAGAATTTTGACCTTTTGAGAGCTGAATAAGATATAAAATTGCAATGGTATATTATTGTCTCTTCATCGAGAAGCTTTTCATGCATGAAGTCTGATTTGCTTAATCATTGGAAGGCAGCGGTGTAGCTAAACAAATTTGACACAGTCGGGGTTGGGATGGTTGCTAAAATTTGGGGATGATGGCGGCTGATTTTCTCTCTTTTTTTTTCAATGGCGGCTAGGGTATGCTAGGGTTTCTCTTGCAGATGGAGGAAGAAGATGATGGGATGAAGGCTAATTGGGGTTCACTTGGGTTCAATTAGGTGTGGATCGATTCAACCATGTGCAGAAATTGCCGATGGATTGTGGATGCAATAAGAAGTGGGCTTGGACTCGTTATGGGATTGGGTTAGGACGTGAAGGACTTGTGGTTGGCTAGGGATTAGGAGTCCTATGGAATTAGTACTCGGGTTGGCATGAGAAAGTGATATGGCGTGAGAGAAAATACTAAGATGGCGTGAGAAAAGGGAGTCCTCTTGCTAGGACTCTTAATTAAGGTAACATGAGAATGAATGGTTGGTGTGATAAGAAAAGAATACCTAAAGAGGATGGGTGGAAGAGTTTCACTTCCACTCAAACTCTTCAAGGGTTGGCATGAAGGAGGAGTCTTACCTTCACCAACTTCTTCCGAAGCTTGGCGTCTCACCAAGGAAAGATGATGGAGCGTCGCACTCCAAGAAAAAAAGAAAATCACTCAATTTTTTTTTCTCAACTCAAATCAATCAATCTCTGAATTTTATTCTTCAACATCTTCTTTATATAGAGTTAGAGATTGAAAAAATAAGGACTCTTACAACCAGAATTTTAGGACTCTAGCTAAACATGGACTCTTTTAAATCAAATCAATCATTTGATGAAATCGACTGACGAAATCGACTAAACCAACTAAGACTCCCAAATAACTAGGACTTTTTAAAGACACATGGAATAATAGTCCAAATCAGCTAGGAGCCTAGGACTCTTTCAAACAACACATTGACTCAATAAACATGACTCTAAAGAAATAGGACTCTTTAGCTTGCGCACGCCCCATGGAGGAGTTCACACACACCTTGAATGAGCATTCACGCACGCCCTTATTTTTACTCCTAAATTCAGACTTTTGACCAAGTCAATCAAGCAAACAACTAATCAAAACATCCAAGGACTCTTTTTAATTTTAGATTGAAAAATTCTAAACTATGTAACATTGGGCATGCCCAATGTTGGACCCAAACAGCTAAACTCAAGACTCCTAATCAATTAGGACTCTCCAACTCTACTAGGACTCAATTGAATTAGGCGTTGGAATACTAGAACCTAATGTAATGAGGTGCTGGAAATCTTGGACCCAATGTGTTCTGGTGTTGGAACTTTTGGATCCAATGTGTGTGTTGGTGCTGGAACTCGTGGACTTAATGTGTTTTGGCATTAGAACTCTTGGACCCAATGTAATTTGGTACATACCTAAGGAGGAGACTCAATCTCCATGCACGCCTCATGCTTGGGCTCATGCTCCCGTATCAAAATCACTGCTGTTTAAGGTGGTTCATCTAAGTTCTTGGTTTTGTTAAGTTGTAGATTACTAATACAAGCTTAAATTATTTCTATTATGATATATTTCAGCTTACACATCTATGTTTGTGAAATTTTGTTCTAAAGGGAAAGCTGCGAGATTGAGTAATGCTTCGTTGAGAAGTTTTGAATGGTTGAGGTCTGATATGCATTTGATCAATATTTTTTTCTTCATTTTGAAGAAAGCACCAGCGGGAAGCTTTCAACCAATGGTGTGATTTGTGCCTGTTTTTGACTGGAAACTAAATGAGACTGGTTTACCTAGGTTAAGGCTGCACGTAGTTCAGGATTAAGCTGGGATAACGCCCCTGTACTTTGTTATTCAACTTTAACCTGCCTGGTGCTAGAGTGGCTTATTTGTTCTCGAGGCAAAGTAGGTATTCTGAAAACTAAAGCAACTTTTTTCTCTTAACCAGGAACAAAATACTCCAACATGTAGGCTGGAGTAGTTTTTTCTGGAATAAAATGGGTTAGGAGTTGGTTAACCGATTCGCTTTGTGCTAACTCACTCCTCTACCGAATGCGGCCTAGGTGGTTAAAAACTAATGTGTAGGGAATGGGGAAAAGGTTTGAACAACCGTGCAGTTATCATTTATGCATTGTATATTGCTCTGCAACGAAATTTACCTTTTCTAGTCTTATAATTTATCAAAGACAAAGAGCGAGGAATCCAATGCTTCCTTCTGTAGGAGTAAAAAAGGAAAGAAGTTCAATGTTTCTATTGCTTATTGTTATATTCAGTCTGCAATTTAGCAATGCCGAATTTTTTGATAACATCGAGTGAAAATTTCAGTCTCGTACTCTTTCTTTCATAACATTGACATCAGGTACTTCTAGTATGAAGAGTTATGGTTTCTGATTCTGAAATTTAGCCCAAAGACCCATGCATAAGATCAAATTGGAAATAACCTTTGCCCGTACTATCTTAATACAGTATTTATGAAAATGGCAACAGTTTGTTCGTATGGAGCTAGAAATTACATGCTGTTACTTAATAGTTAATATCCATATTCAATATGGCAAAGGCACAGTCCTTTTTTTAAATCTAAAAAGTCATTAGCACAGGAAAAGCTCCTCGTCAGAATGAAAGAACACATTGAGTATGCGTATCCTGTACATTTTGTATACTCATTGGGTGGCAATTATTGCATCTGCATAAGATGGATTTGGAGTATGGTTTTGTAATTTTATCTTCTTCACAACTCGTCAATATTTTTGGGTCCATTTTGTTGATCTGGAACCCAATTTAGGCAAGGGAAGTTACTGGAGAAAAGCAATGGTATTTCCTTTTTTAATAAATTCACAAGCCTACCTGAACGAGACTTCAACTGAAGTAGCTCTTTAGCATTAACTGACTGTTCTTAGCTAAGCCCTTGTAGTTGGTTTAAATTCTAGTTTGTGGGAATGACAGATTTGAAAGGAATACCTGAAAAATATGTATCTTGTCACTGTGCAATAGGATTCAGATTAGGGATTTTCCTACGTCAGTTATCTACCCATTTAATCAACGTTTATGTAATTTTTAAAGCTATATCTTACAACTTCCTTCCTAGGCCCATATCTTTGTTTTTTTCACAAGAACCTCTACAAATTTCAATGTTTCAACTTTGATAAGCATTTGGTCTTTGTTGGACGCGTCCATACTATTGGTTTATCTTTTTTGTGGTGCAACTCGAAAGCTTTTCTTCCATATATATTTCAAAATTGATCTTTTATAGTGGCGACACTCTTAACACTTCACCTTTACATTAAGTTTGGACTTTGAACCAAGGTTGGCTGAATTGGTATTGGAGGTCGTATTGGTCGATGACTGGTTCAGTATAGTACGGGTCCATACCATTTCATTTTGGAGGGTATTAAAAATAGGGAGAGGGAGGGGAAGAGGGGGAAACGAGAGGGGAAGAGAGAGAGAGAGGGGGGGGGGGGAAGGGAGAGGGGGGGGGGAAGGGGGAGGCTCGAGGGAAACCCTAACCCTAGCAGAATGAGAGAGAGAGAGAGAGGGCCAAGGGAAACTCTAACCCTAACCCTAGCAGTGAGAAAGAAATAGAGGGAAAGAGGGAGGCAGCAAGGACTTAGTGAAAATTCTTGGCCCCCCCCAATCCCCCGGGGGTGGGGCTTTGTTCTCGGACTTAGGAGGTGGGGGGTACTCGAACCATCGTGAGCGGGTGGGTTGGGGGGGGGGGGGGAGGGGGTTTAAGAGGTGAACCAGTGGGCCCTGTCTCGAAAATGTACATCCGAAACCGGCCGGTTCAGCTTGGTTCAACCATATCAGCTTTGGACCATTTGTATTGACTGTTGTTTGACAAATATAATGTGTATTATGATCATGAGTCTATGTTGAATAAACAGTATAGACTGCCGACAGATGTCATGCTAGTGCAATGCTGATATCTTTTGTCAAAACATTTTATGTGTACTGGAAATGTGCATCAGTAAAATTAGCTGCTAACTGTAGCACAAGAACTTCAAAGAGGTAAGGATGGTAGCAAGCGATTGGAAAATGTTCTTCCTTTGATTTATTGCTTTGGTTTTACAAATTATATCTCAACTTTATGATTATGTTATCGGTATATTTGGATAGCCATATGATATTTTGCTATAAAATAGTAATTTGGCTTTATTGAACTTTGAGTTCTATTTGCCATTAATGAAACAGTCTGTTGCAAGTTGATTGAACTACAATTCCATTATGGTGTAACATGACTTCTTCTGGCAGATTGTGGAAGATACTTTTAAGCCTGTAGATTCTTGTCCTCCCTTGGACCTACTTTGTGGACATGAAGGTTAGCTTCACCAACACAACCTATGCTTGGTGCAAAAATTCATTTCTTTAAATGTTCAACAATTTATCTCTCTTATGTCAGCTTTCTATCTTATTTGGATTAACTAGTGAAATGTCATGATGCTTTATGCATGTTATGTATAGTCTGGTTTTAGAAATTCTTTCATGGGGCTTATTGAAACTGCATGACTTTGTTAAAGGAATAAAATAGTGCAGAAGAAATTAAATGTTGTATTTTTCTAAGTTGCTTTAATTATGAGTGGTTGCAAAAGTGGATTTGGGTGCAGGAACAAGGAAGCATTTCTTTAGAAAATGATTATTTGATAGTTTTGTTCACTAAATTATTTATGAATTTTATTCATTTATTTGCTGAGATGGAAATACGGATATCATATTCCTACCAATATAACTGGCCACTGAGAAATGTATTGAATGAAACCAAGCTTGATCTTGGAAGTTACTGATAACAATATTAGGTTTTTGATTAAGATAGGTTGAAGAGTGTTTCAGTGTGTGAGTGTGATGCAGTCCAGGTAGGGATTGGGTTTATGGAATCAAAAAAGGTTTTTCATGGGTGTCATAGGTTTTAATTTTAGTCCATATGATGTCTTTCGAGTCATGTGACGAGTTTCTTATGTTACTTTCTACTATTTCTGTTCTTCTTTTTTGATTTGAGGGAGGGGGAGGTGGTGTGGAGGGCTACCTTGATGGGGTCCAATCAGCGAGTGATGCGGTTGGCTGCTTAATCTGTCTTGGAGTATATACTGATTAGAGAGGCATCTGTTTCCTTTTAGATGTGTAAATTGTAAGAGAGGAAGAAAAAAATGAGGAAACTCTAGGAAAAAAAGGAAAGAAGAAAAGAAAAAGAAAGACGAAAATACATATGGAAAGGTAGCAAAGAAGAAGGAATTAGGAGCAGTCCGTCACACAAGCCATCTGTCCACTCATTTCTCATCCTATTAAAGGCTATTTTTGATTTCTTTTATTTCCAGAATAGGATTTATGGTGTGTCCAATTGTCCAAAGGACTAGTTTTGGGTTTGTCTGGAGCTTCACACTCTGCTTGGATATAATATGCAGAAAAGTAGGGAAGGAGATAAGTAAAGAGAATAGAAGAGCAAATGGCCCTTCCTCTCCCCGTCTCCCTTGTTTTTTTTGGTTGTATAGGAAGAGAAGAAAATGACTATTTGGGCAAAAAGGGAAATTGAACACATGCATACAAGGTGTGTCCTCTCTGAATCCTCCACTTTCAAAGAGATTTTATAAGCGGGCCTGGAGAGGAGCCTTTTCTCTCCATTTCTTTTCTTGTATCTACGTTTTTATTATCCAAGCAAGAGATTTTGGTCCTTTTCTCCCTTTATTTTCTCTTTAAATTTTTCAATCCAAAGAGAGAGTTAAAAGAGGAATAAGGGTGGATGAGCATTATTATCACAGTGAATTGAATAAATTTGTGTTATCTTGTTTTTCTTCCATTTAATTAAAATTCTTCTTTGACTTTCATCTGGTTATTGATGGTTCGAGGCTGCTTCTTGGCCTTTGAAGCATTACACTTCTGCATGCCATGCTGAAATTTATAATGAATTTGATCTGAAATACAAATTTTACAAGTATTATAGATCCCCTGTTGGTGGATTTTTCTACACCAAGCAGGAGCAAGATTTTGGATTAGGTGTACAGTCTCATGTAGAAGGTTTCAACTATCAAGGTTGTGCCATCTTAGGTTTGAGCAGTGGGCCTTGCTTTTATGGATGGTGCTGGATGAGTAATTGGATTCTCCAGTTAATTCAAGGTCCCTAAAATTAGAGTAGAGTGTCTTATATAATCAACAAGAAGTGTCTATCCTCGACACATCTTTGAAGTCATTTCTTGGGGATTCTTTTTTTGCTAGCTATATTGCGTCGATATTAACTTTGTCAAGTGCTTAACAATATTAGCCTAAAATCTCCATGCTCTGCTAAAATGTTGCACCCTTTTTTTCCATGAATTTAAATGGCATAATATTAGTTTTTGATTATTTTCTATAAACTACCATCAATTGGTCTACTTCGATTAGAGTCCGCTTAATTTCACATGTTTACATATTTTTCTTTGTGATATAATTTCGAGGTGGAAGTGTTCGGCAATTTCATGATGTTGGATATTTATCTTGGCACTCATGCCAAAATCTTGGGTGATTTGTAACCACTTAGGTTGTAAATTAGTAGCAAGAAACTTTTAACCTTGAGCAGGGTTACCTAGAAATTTTTCACTGGTACTAATTGTCTAAGTTTCCTTGGGTGTTGGAAACAACAGCCTCCAAAAATCTAGGCATGGGGGACACAACATGCATATGTATGGGCAAACACACATTTGTATGTTTTGATGCTTATTCAAATAAAGAGAAACTTTAAAGGAAAAGGAGACTTAAAGATGCTACCTAACAAACATATTAATGGAATAGCCATGGGTTTGCATTTTGCAAGTTGTTTAATGTATTTATTAGATTTTTTTGAAGTTACTTAAGATGTATCATGTTAATTAACTTGATAATTAATTATGCTATGTTTATATTTAAAACGTAGGGACGTCTCCCTTGCAATGGAATGGGAAAGCATAATAACACGTTGCTTAAAATGCCCTTTCTAATGTTGATAATTTTATTTGAAAACATAAGGGCACTTCAAACTAAAAGCTCATTGCATGACACTGCAAAAAAAGTGCCAAGTGTTGGACACTGTTGGTTGACTCAGCAGGATACTCCAAAGCAGAGCATCAAGTGTTGATGAGTACAAGTGAATCAAGGTGTAGACACTTCCAGACATCTTAAAAATAGTCTCTGGGTCAATGAATAACTTACTGCTTCTTACCCGGGAACTTGAATTTGTGCCTGCTTCCTAATTGTTTTGTTATTTAAAATGTTCTGAAAAACCTGCTTCCGCACATCGTTTCCTGCTTCTGCACATGCATTCACACCCACACTTGCTTCAACACCTGATTGTGGCAACTAAATTTTCACCATAACTATGTTTTTTATTTAATCAATGGGGCAGCAATAAGAAACTTGAATCCAGACCATATCTAATGCGTGGGTATGCTGTATGCATGGATAAAAAAATTCCAATTATGTACTGGTTTTATTTGATAATGGTGTGGATCCTAGTTGGGATTGATAAAAAGAGTAGTATATCGATATTGCATCACTAGTGAAATTGGTGTTTTGTTTGTACAGCAATGTGCATGAGTTTGTCATATGAATGACCATTTGCATTGGTGGTCATGCATTTGAGTTTGCGTTTCATTTAGCTTATCCTTCTTCATATTTTCTTTCCATTCATACGCATAGTGCAGGTTGATAGGAAGAGTAGTAAACTGATATTGCATCACTATATGTTGTTGGTACAGCAATATTACATCATCCCATCATATGTTCAAACACTGATATTGCGTCGCTAGTGAAATTGGTGTGTTGTTGGAACCACAACACTACCTGATCTCATCATATGAAGGACCATATTGCATTGGTGGTCATGCATTTGAATTTGCATCCCATTTAGCTTATCCTTCTTCATATTTTCTTCATCAATTAATATGTATATTGCAGTAGAAAGCCATTTATATTTATCTTAATAAAAAAAATGAAGTAGCTAGCATCTACTTCATACAATTCTCTGGTTCCTTGGGTCTTTTTTGCTTGTGGAGTAAGGTAGCTCTGAATAAATGGTTTATCCTACTCCTAACCCACCATAGCCAGAAGCAGATCCATCCTATAAGGTGGAATAGGTTACTCCGAGTTAATGGAAAAAGTTGCTCTGCTTACTTCTTAACTGCCTCTTGGCCCATAAGATAAAGTCAGTTGCTGAAGAGGGTTTGGTAGGTTCAATGGAATGTGCATGTTAAGAAGGCATCCCACTTAACACTAAACTGAATGCAGCTCTAGAGATGCATAATTTGTATTATTGTAGTTTACTGGAACAAATGAGAGTCTATTAATGTAATATCGTTAGATCATGCATAGTACATGACAAAGTATAGATGTACTGTTAGCTTATATTTATGGCACAGTATGAAAATGGTAGCCCATTAAACAAGGTTTCATGGTTCCTGCTTCTAGAATAGTACACTTAGTGGTACTTCCTTTCATGGTTTAAGCAGCTTTCTGTAGAGAAAATTGTGACATCCTGTTGCATAGAGATGGGTTTTGTATTAATGAATCTTGTAAATGGGAGGTTATATGTAAGGATGTGCTGTGCATGGCTAGCCATGTCTACAGGGGATGCTATGTCAATGACTTTTGGATAAATGATGGTATAAATGCTTTATAGCATCATTTGGCTAGAAATGTTTTCCAAGATTGTAAAAATTGAACTTTAGTGAACATTGCCTCTTTCTTCGTGGTTTGGACTATTTTTCCAAGCCTAGTTTAGTCTTTTGATAGTGCTCCCAGTTTGCATGAGCTTAAAATGCATAAGAAGTGAGGTTTGTTTTGCTTTCTGCAAAGATTTCTATGGCACAGCTTTCTTTTGCCCAAGGTTTGCTCAAGAATAAATCACCAATTCGACTGGGTTCTTGCAGGTTGAAAGCTTTCTGTTATAAGTCTTTAACTTTAATTGGTTTTGTAAAGCTGACCCTATGTAGGGTAAGGCTCACAGCTTAAAAATTAGATGTGCTGCTTTGTTAAGTTGTATTCTTATGTTTTTAGGGCTGAATCATCCAGGCTTATAGCTTTTCTGTCGTTTCAATAAAGCATTCTTCAATTTCAATTTGGGTCTCATGATTCTAACAGTATGTTATGGACAGGAAATCAAGTCAAAATGGAAAGGAATTACCTGTCTGATGCACATCGTGAGAATCGAAATACAGTGGATGGGGGTGAATCTGGTATTAGTCAAGTGGACGAGTCCAATGTTGTTTTGCCCAATGCATTGGAGAAAAGTTGCTGGGAACATCCTTATTGTGATGTTGATGTGAAGGATTTTGCTAAACCTGATAACAAGTGAGATTACAGAAAATTATTTGAATGCTTTTCCATTACGGTGATAGTGATGCTTGTGATATATTTACGATATTACCTTGTTGGCATCAAGAACTGAGATATTGTGATGTTTTATTTTTAAAATATGTAAGTTATTTTGGTTATGCAGATTTGATGAATCCTTTTCTGTTTCTCATATTCATCCATTCATCAAAAAGAAGTTGTTACAAGCGCAAAACCATGTTAAGCAAAAAATTACAGGTAAATCCTCGTTTACTATGAGGGCAATGATTATTATTTTACTATTTTCTTTAGTGCCTCATTATTCTAAACATTTGTCAGTTAGCACATCATAATGAGAAACAAAAATTCTCTATATTTTCTACAGAAGCTACTAGCTTTGCTTGTCCTTGCTATAATCAACAATCTTTATCTTCAACCCGCACTAATATGAATCATACATCGGATGTGGCAATTCTGGATGAGCTTTCAAAAGCCAAAACAATGGGAATCTTAGAGCTTTCCCCTGAAGATGAAGTGGAGGGCGAAATATTATACTTACAGGCTAGGCTACTTGATAATGCTGTTGCGGTCAAGAATAGCTGTGGTGATCCACCTATCTTTTGATATTTTTATAAAGTTTTCTCTGATATAATCATGTAATTGTAGATGGTACTAGAGTAAAAGAAAAATAGCATTTACATAAAAGAAAAAAGCAAGTCAGCTTTTAAATATTGGTGGTTTGAAACTTCAAAGTCTATTTTGATGGTACTATTTTATCTTTCATCTGTACTAGATTTTATCTTTATGCATTTATATGTCCTAATGATCAATATTGGTTCACATTTCACCTTGCAGATGATTTAATTTTTAAGGTAGTCCAAAATCTTCCTAAAGAGCTGGATGCTGTGAATAGACGAAAATGGGACCTAATTCTTGTGAATCAGTTCCTTCGCGAAGTTAGGGAAGCAAAGAAACGAGGAAGGAAGGAGAGAAGGCATAAAGAAGCTCAGGCTGTTCTGGTGGCTGCTGCTGCTGCGGCTGCTGCTTCTTCAAGGAATTCATCAGTAAGGAAAGATGCAAGTGATGAGATCATTTCCAATAATCAAGAGGTTCTGACTTTCACTGTCTTGTTGGTTTGTGTCAGTTAAATTTGTCTAAGATAGTGCACTTTGCAATTGTTGATTTCCTTCTTGTCAACAGAGTCCTATAAACGTTAGTGCTGTCTCTAGGAGAGCTGGGCTACACTCTTCATTGATGCTGCGTACAAAGGATTCTTCAAGATCAGCTGTTGCTAAAATGTCACCAGATGAGCATTCTGGGATATTCCAGATTGCAGATTTTTCTAAAGAAAATGCACTCTCTTGTGACATCTGCATGCGAACTGAGACAGTGTTGAACAGGATTTTTGTCTGTTCCAGCTGCAAGGTAATGGCCTTGTCCATGCCTGTTTCTAGTTCTTATTTTGCTCATCGAGTATTAATTCTGATGTGCCTGGCAGGTTGCCGTTCATTTGGATTGTTATCGTAGGCTTAAAAATCCAATTGGCTCTTGGAAATGTGAGGTTTGTGAGGAGACGTCCTTGCAGCCTACAAGCCCTAGAAATCAGACAGATGGTTGGGATAGATTCCATGTTGTCACTCAGTGTGGTTTGTGTGGTGGTGCAACTGGTGCTTTCAGAAAATCAACAGATGGGCAATGGGTTCATGCCTTTTGTGCTGAGGTAAATTATTCTTGCTTTGATGGTCATTTTCATTACACCAAGCATCCTGTCTTTTAGTCCCATGGGATGTTCCTTCTCATATAAGAAATCTTTGTTATTATAGTGGCTGTTGGAGTCAAAGTTCACACGGGGTCAAGATAATCTGGTAGAAGGAATGGTAATATATTTCTGTCACTGCCTATTAATTTTTGAAATATTCTATTTTTACTTTCAACACCATAGTTTATCTATGTTTAGAGTTTTATAATGAGGCACTTGTATTGTCATGGTGGCTTTGCATCTTTGCTGTTTTCTATTAGATGTATAATATCACAGGTAGCAGTAATTGCCATATGAATTGTACATCAGGATACCATTTCAAAGGGAAAGGACTCATGCTGCATCTGCTATCGGGATATTGGTGCATGCTTAAAGGTTTTACTTTGCTATATTATTTTTCTTTCTGGTATTCTGGTGGAGGGGACAAGGAAACTGCTCTAAGACTTTTAGTCTGCATTAACTATTTCCTTTCTTTCATGCAGTGCAGCTATGGACACTGCCAAATCACTTTTCACCCTTCCTGTGCTCGAAGCGCTGGTTTTTACATGAATGTGAGGACCACTGGTGGCAGGCTCCAGCACAAAGCTTATTGTGAGAAGCATAGTGTGGAGCAAAAGGAGGTCAGATCTTAACTTTTCATGTTAGATTAAACCACCAGCTTTTATGTAACCCTAGTGTGTGTGTGTGTGTGTGTGTGTGTTCAACCACGTTGCCAATTAAAACATGCCCATTTATCTTGAAGACAAAAATTCCTTTCACGTTATTATTTTAACTTCTTGGATCTTAATCATTGTGCTCCAGTTTTTACCATCAAGGAAAAGTGTTTTCACATCTTAATTATACATTTACAGTAGTTTACATGAAATCTATTTTTTTTTATCTTTTTCCTTTTTTTTATTTTAAACAAAATCTACAGGCTGATATCCAGCACTATGGAGCAGAGGAGCTTAAGAACATAAAACAAATACGGGTTAGTGACAACATACTGTATTTTGAATCTGTTACTAGTGTAGATTCTTCCACCTCTCTTGTTGGAAAATTTTCTGTTTTCATTTTTGTGCCTGTATCACTATCTAAATGGGTTCCTGATGCTTGGCTGTTGTGATTAAGTGAAAAATCTTTTGTTCTGTTCTACGTTTCAAGAATGCCTTTCTTAAAATTAGTTGCATCCCTAGAAGAAGCATTGTCTTTATCAGTGGCATTTAGGAGGAAAGTTCTTGTCAGATATCTGATTTGATACTATAAAGTTGATAAGTTAATAAGAAAGAAAATTGATTTGTTGATAAATAAATTTGGAATATATATGCTGTTCCATTTCAACTAATTGCTACTGAGTTTTAGCAAAAAAAATTGACTGGTACTGAGAAAATGTAGAAGCTACAGGAATGACATTTTTTCATAATCCCTGATTTGACTTTATTTGTTAGTTTATATCAAAAATACGGTGAATGTACGCTGTACATGGAAGTGGTCCAAAGCGGGGATTATTGAGCATTTAAACTTTATTTCAAAATCTTGTCATGTTATCAGTATTTTATCTGATTCATCTAAATTGAAAATTATTTATTTTGAACTGATTTATTAGTAAAAGCCTAGTGAATTGATCAACTGCTTGTTATCCTCTTTGTGTGTTTTGGGTGGTAGAACTATTAAGTTTCAACTTGATGGTAGCTAAAATTCAGTTATGATCTTGGCCACAGAAGAGTGTTCTTCATCTGGTTTTATTACTATCATAATATGACAAAAGCCACTAGCTAGAAGAGATTGTGTGCACGATCTTGGTTGCTCATGTTTTGTATAGGAACTTCAGTAATAGGCAATGGGCATGTGACTATTGTACATTCATCATGCATTTAAGAATTTTACTCAAAAATGAACCACTTGTTAGTGTAGGATTTTAATTCTTGGAACCGAATTTGTTGACTGGAACAGAAAATTTGTGGACTAAGATATAGACAACTACTTATTTGGCCTAAGGTCAGTAATTAGAATGTGTAGATTTTCATGACTACATCAGAAAATTTCAATCCTTTACTACAACAAGGGTGATAAATGATCAGAAAAGGTTTTTTTTTTCTTTTTCTTTTCATGTTAGTTTTTGTATAGTATTATTTTAGTGTTGGAACAAAGGAACTTGTTAACCTTTTCATTGTGTTATTTTGCAACTGAAAGGTAGATTTATGAAGATGCTCATGAATTTAACGGTAACATTGGACATGAAGTATTATTATATTAAATGAATTGGTTGGTAGTATTAATTCACTGAATGAAACTTGCTAATGAGAAGAAGATGAAATTTACTGGGCTGAAACTTCAAGATTATGCACTTATTTGGTGTAAGAAAGTAGATTATCAGGGAAAAATTACATGGAAATGAGAAAATGCAAATTATGGTTGCGGCGGGATGGTGATACTGGTGGTCACTGTTGTTGTGCAATAGCAATCATGATAGATGAGGTGCTGTCTGGCTGGTTGTGATAGACTGGTTGTGGTGACAGTGGCAATGGTGATGGTAGCATGGAGCGACAATGGTGGTATTGGTAGCTAGTGGTAGCATTGTTATGTGTGGTGGCGGCAGCAGCTGAAGCAGTGCTAGCTTTGTAAACAGAAAACTTGGAACAAATATCAGGAAGTGGAAATTTTCTACTATGAAATTTTGCAAATGTTTTACAACCATAGAAAGTTAGAGTAGGTGTAGAACATGTTCCAGGCAGCTGATACTGATTTTCCATTTCTAAAAATAGATGATGACCAATAAAGGATTGCTAAACAATCCCATACTTCATTAATTTTTTAGGCATAGATTTCTGGATCTCTTCCTTTTCCCCTTACCATGTACTTTTTAACTATTAGTTTTTCTGCATCATTGTCTTTTTCTCTTTGTGTGTTTTTCACGGGTGGGGGGGGTTCTGGATGTCATCAGCTTAGTGCATATAAATTAAAAGGCCATATACAATTGTAGTGCGTTTCAAAAATTCAGTTTCTAAGTTACAATATCATTTCTATGCTCTGAGTCATGCTTTATGCACCTGCTTATCAGTGCGAAGGGTATCTTATACCCTTTCTAGCCTTCTCGTTTCATTGTCTACTAGTCTTTGTCAGGTGCAATGCACATGATAGGTCTAATATTTGTGGGGACTTGGAGAGAGTCTACTCTTTCTCTCTCTCATATATATAGTGTGGGTTTTGTGAGACATTGCTTATTAAAATCTCCATGCTATGCTGGGAAAGTGTAATTATTAGGCGAAGGCTTTGCCTTTGGGAGTCAGGCTTCGCTTGTAAAACTATTTTTTTTAACGTTAACTATTAATGGAGCTAACAATACTTATGATATTACATAAAGTACAATGCTTGGAGAAATAAAACCTACTCATGTTGTTTGATTATAGTTTATGGTCTTTTCTCTCTTTATACAAAATCCTTTTCTTTTTTATTTTCACAAAGTAGACTGAAAGGAAGGACCGATTGATGTTGCTTAGTAAAAGTCTTTGGTTGACTTTCAAAATAAAGAAAAGACATGGGGAAGTTCTTCTACAAGCATTAGTCAAAAATTTGCTTTTAGAATAAGCTAAAAAACTAGCATGTGGATTCTGCTCATATAAGCTTGCTCCTTGTCTTTTAAATATGGCAAGCCTTCTCATAGTAGTTATATAATATATTGACAACCGAAACCAGATATATAAAAATGCCTTCCATCTTCATCATCTAAAGAAATTATACCATGAAATAAGATGGTGCATATCCCCCATGTCTTGAGTGTTTTCACCGAACAGTCTCCATTTTAGAAGATATATCATCATCAATGTTTCTATCTATTAATTTTTGTAATTATGCATCAATGTTTGTGGTGCTTTTGTTTGGTGAGTATAAACTAGATATACCAATTTTAAGAAAAGTAATGTTATAGCAGGTGATTTATGTAGTTTCTAATATGATAGTGTCAATTGTATCGTACATTCCTCAAAAAAAAAAAAAAGATATTGGCAATCTTAACTGGATACGGGATATGGTTGTCAAGTGTCCATGTGTGCTAAAGTATTTGACATGGCAATCTCGAAAAACTTGGATATGGGGAGACGATTATATATATATACATATGTGCATGTGTATATATTTGCATGTACCTATTGAAAAAAGCAACTGGTAATGAGCACAAAAAGTGAATGGCTGTGAGTTAAATGAATTTGAACTGTGTAAGATTGGTAAGTTGGAAGTGCAAGTTTCAAATTTGGGTAAAATAGTATAAAACCAGCCATAATAATAATACACCAACTCAGTCCCATTCTGGATAGAAGAAATCCTGCCATGATACTGATTCTGTGGGGGATAAAATAATAATTTATAGAAAAACTGCAGTTCTTTTAGAATAAAGTTTACCTCATTTGCTCATATTAGTGCTTTTTTATGAGATTGCACCAAGTTTCTCGCTTAAGCCAAACTAATTTGACCAGCTTACCTAATATAACTTTGAACTATTGGGCCTAAGGCAAGGTGATGCTTTACCCATTTCTTCTTTGCCAATGATATGAATTAGGAAGGCTTTAAGGGATGTTGGTGTCATGGATTTGAATGGTAACATCATAGTTAATTGGGTCCAAATGGAAACTTCTGCATGAGTTTAACTGGTGTAGTACTTGGTATTTGAGAAGAGATCGGTTCAACAATATTTTAGTGTATATACTCGTTGATAGTTGGGATGGTTCAAATACAAAACTGGAAGTTCAAAACATAAAAATTATTTAACTGTAAGTCAGCAAGGAGAATAAGATATTTTACTACAGATGCATGTAGAAACAAACGCATGGAGGCAGACAGTGAATCATTGACACACAAATACACACAGAGACAGAGAGAGAGAGAGCAAACAGTTTTACCTTTGGTTTTGATCTTAAATCATTTCCATACTAATGGTGGTGGGCCAACTGAATTTAGAATTTATAACATTAATCAGTAATCAAGTTATCTACAGAGAATCGATAATCTGGAGATTCCGTATGCATCTAGTTTTATAAAATGGATAGCTTTGGATGTTGGGATATGATTTATGTTTTAAAATGATTCAAACTTGCTAGTGCATTGCTGATTTAGGAACTTTGCCTATATGTTGTCCATAGTTGGTTCCAAGCCCAGTAAAAGACGGTTGCGGTAGTTGATGACCATCCTAAAACTATATTCACATTCCGTAAGTATGAATTCATATAAGAAAATCATTGGGGCATTCCATACTAGCGACGACGTGCTACATTGGACCCGTGGTGTAGTGAAAAGTGAGCAAGGGTTAACTAGAATGTTCCTCAGAAACGATGTGCCACATCGACTTCCGAATGTGGTGGAAAGTAGGCAAAGGTTCTCATGTTTTAATGGATGGATATGGGTAAAGAAGTTAGTTTAAGAAAGTAGGATATGTTTAGCAACTCAGAGTATAGGATCATTGACAAGAAAATTATGGAACTAATAGATAAAATGCTTAGGAGGAGCAAGGTCTGCCAGATCGACTCGTACTAATTGTACCATATCGTACTGGTAAGCTACCGATATTTTGCTCCATGTAGGATTCACTAGCCTGTATTGGTCCGAACTGAGTGGAACCATCCTGTAGTATCCAAAATCGGGGTGTGTACCATACCATAATAACTTGTACCATTTGGTTTCCAGTGGTCCTATGATAAAAAAGTGAGAAAAAAGTTATTGGAATCTATTTTGGTTTGGGATGGTACCATATCATACCATACGTAACATACTAATTGGTAACATATGGGTACATACCCGGTATCGAGATTGTGGACAAAGAGGAGAGTTAAAATGCGTGCAAGAGGCTAAGTAGAAAGAAGGAAGAGCAAAGAAAGGTGGAAAGATAGGTTATAAAATTTGGTATCCTGGGAAAGATTGGAAGAAAAATGGAGTAAAAACTATTGTAAATAAGAGTTCAAAAAATGAGGTTTTAGACATTAACATAGTCTATTAATATTGTTAGTGCTTATGCTCTTCAAGTAGGATGGGATAATGATTTTGGGAGGATATGGATGGACTAATTCAAGAGATTTCTAGTGGATGAAAGATGGAGAAGATTTGAATGGCCACATGGGAGAATATAATATAGATTTCGAAAGGGTGCATAGAGGTTACAGTTTTAAAGTTAGAAACGAGGATGAAAATGCCATTTTAGAGTTTGCGATGGCATATGATTTAGTATTAGCTAACGCTTTATTTAAAAGAAGACTTTCAATTGATAATTTTTAAAATAGATACTGATAAATAGATTTCTTCCTTATTATAAAGGTTGATCGAGATTTGTGTAAAGATTGTAAAGTTATACTAGGTGAGAGTTTAACCATTCAATAAAATTGGTGGTTTTGGATGTGTGCATTAGAAAATGGAAGAGGACTAAATAAAATGGGAAACCAGGAACTAGGTGGTGGAATTTGGGAGGAGAGAAATAATGTTTTTTTAAGGATAGAATGTTGATGGAAGGAAAATGAGATTTGGATGGGGAAATCAATCCATGTAAGAAGATATGGCTAACTGTATTAAGAAAGTGGCTATAGCGGTATTAGGAGAATCAAAGGGAAAAGAGGCATATGGTAAGGAAACTTGATGGTAGAATGAGAAAGTTCAATTGTCTATTAAGGCTAAAGAGAGTATTATAGAAGACTATCTGATTGTAGGAATGGATAAGCGTATGACTGTTATAAAGTGGCTAAGAGAGAAGTTAAGAAGTTGGTACAAGAGACTTGATACAAAGTCCATGAAGAGTTATATCGCAAATTAGAAATTAAGGATGGGGAGAAAGATATCAGATTGTAAGACTAAGAGAGAAAGGAAAAGTAGAAGAGACTTGGGTTAAATGCATCAAAGATGAAAATAAAAAAGTTTTGATTAAGGAGGATGAGATCAAAGAAAGATGGAGGAGTTATTCTGATAAGCTATTTAATAAAAGTTATGTAAACAATTGAGGATGCCTTACTAGTTCCATTGAGGGTAGAAATATTAAGTATATACATAGAATTAGAGCATTTGAGAATGAGACTTTGAAAAGGATTAAAATAGGAAAAATGGTTAGACTTAATGTAATTTTTATTAAGATTTGAAAGTGTTCAGGTGACATAGAGGTAACTTGGCTGACTAATTTGTTTAATAAGATTTTGAAGACATAAAATGTGTGATGAATGAAGAACACTATTGTACCGATTCATAAGAATAAAGATGATATTCAAAATTATTCTATCATAGCATTAAACTCATGAGGTATAATATGAAATTTTGGGAGAGGATGATTGAGCACAAATTAAGGTGTGACACAAAAATATTAGATAACTAATTTGTTTTAATGCTGGAAAAGGTGATTATGGAAGCTATTTTTCTCCTTTGGAGCTTAATAGAGAATATAGAAAAAAGAGAAAAGACTTTCATATGGTTTTTATTGACTTGGAGAAAGCATATGATATGGTTTCTAGAGAAGACTTATTGTAGGTATTAGAAAAGAAAAGTGTTTTCATTAGACATATTAATGTGATTAAAGGTACATGCAATAAAGCGGTTACTAGTGTAAGAACTATCAGTGGCAATACTAATTAGTTTTCAATCACAATAAGTTTGCATCAAGGATCTGCTCTAAGTCCTTAACTTTTTGTGCTGGTTATGGATGAGCTTACTAGGCATATTGAGGACAATATTTGGTGTATGCTATTTGTGGATGATATAGTCTTAATGGATAAAACTAATGTTGGAGTTAATCATAACTTGGAATTATGGAGGTGTGCATTAGAGTTTGAGGGTTTAGGCTCAGTAGGGCTAAGGTAGAGTACATGGAATTTATAAAATTAGAAATAGAGATCAAGATGGAGTAAAAATTGATAATCATGAAGTTCATAAGAGTGATCATTTTTAGTATCTAAGATCTATTGTTCATAAGAAAGGGGTGATTGAGGAGGATGTTGTTCATAGGATTAAAACTGGTTGGATAAAATGGAGAAGTGCAACTGAAATATTATATTATCGTAGGATATCTGCCAAGTTGAAGAAAAAAATATCCGACAGTCATATGCCCCGTTATGCTTTATGGTACAGAATGTTGGGGAGCTATAAGATATATGCATAAGATGAGCATGACCAAAATGAGATTATGGAGATGGAGGTGTAGTAACACGAGAAGATATAATAATAGATCATTTGTAGAATGGTAGTGGTAGCACTGATTGAGGACAAATTGAGGAATGGAGGTGTAGTAACACGAGAAGATATAATAATAGATCATTTGTAGAATGGTAGAGGTAGCACTGATTGAGGACAGATTGAGAAAAGGATGACATAGATGGTTTGGACATGTACAATGTAGACTGAAGGATGTGCTAGTATGAAAGAGTGATACATGCAGAAAGAGAGATAGAGGTTTACCAAAACTCATGGGATGAAGTAGTAAGAGGAGGGATAACAAGTCCAGAAAGGAAAGGATAAGCCAAGCAAGAAGGCAAAGAGTGGTGCTGGGTTGATAAGGTAGGACGATATTGCTACATTCTTCAGAATTTGTGGCCCTAAAAAGTGTGGAATGGAGGAAAAAGATTCATGTAGTTGGCCCAACTAGATTGAGATTAAGGCTTAGTTGAGTTTTAGTGCATTTCTAATTTAGGATATGTAAACTATGGTCCACATGTGAATTTCTCGTTTATATGTTTCATGTGTTTTGCCACGTAATTTTTACTTAATACTGCTTATTTTGTACCCAATATGTAGTTTACTTGGGAAGGATTTTGAGCTCAAGTCCAATTTTGTTTAATGACTGATTGGATCATTCTAGTAAGCTGAGCAATTTTAATCATTCTATTCGGCATTTCACTTGTTTATTTCTAGTCCCCATGGTTTACCTTTTAGTTGTCACGTACAATTTAAAACCTCTATTTCAAGAAAGGAACTATGCATGTCTTTGATAATTATTTAAACAAAATCTATCTGGTGACATTGCATCTGAACTTCTTCAGTTATGGAAGACACTTTAGAAGCAAATGAAGTAGAGAATTAGACTGAAAATAATATAATTATGAAGTTTTATCTGATATGAATGTTTACTTTTTTTTATTTATTCAGAGCCTTTCATGCTTGCTCGTAACAAAAAACACAATTGATTCCACTAACTAAGGTTATTACTGCAGGTTGAATTAGAGAAACTGCGCCTTCTTTGTGAGCGAATTATCAAAAGAGAAAAGCTAAAGGTAAATAAGTCCCTTAGTGACATTAATGTGGTATTACTGAACACTACTATATGGTGATTCTTTTCATGATTAATGAATATGAAAGGTTCATAAGTCCTTTTTAAGGCTGCTTCAGTTCTTGTTTGAAGTGTGTGCAGTTTAATTTAATATCTGCACCACACATGTTGCCTTCCAATTTCTAATAAGTTGTGCATAAACTGTAGTTTTGAACTACTATAATGTAATACGTGCATGATGATATACATGTCTCAAAATCTTATATTAGAACCATGTCTTGAATGCTCGTAAAATTTTAGTCATAATCTAAACTTACAATTACTGCTGAACAGTTTGATCCTAAATTGTTTGAGTTGAAATTCAAGTTTGGACATGTTAATATATCTAGATTTAAGTTTGGACAAGTTTGATAGATATAATGGTAGTTTCCAACTGTTCTGTGAATGCTATATGTGCAGGTGAGTCACATAAATCCGTACCAGATAGATCCATGCCAGACATTTCCACATGTTGGTTGAGCATTAATTAAAAAAGTAGACATGCATCTGCAATGAGTTGGTAGATTCAGATATTGCCGTAATCCTAGATCTGAAATTTGCTTGGCCTTTAGCTGAATTTGGCAGTGGCATAACCTAGTCCCATTATATGAGTGACAGTCTAAGGGATCTGGTCCAAATTCCAAGTCTAAAAGGAAATCAGGTTGGGCCAAACTATACGGAACTTGACCTATTGACTTGAGCTTCTGACATGTAGGCAACAGTGACTCTCTTCCTCCACTTTCTTTTGGCCAACCCCTCTTGTCTTTTCCCTCAGCTCTAGATTTTGCCAGTTCCTACTGCTGTTAGGTGGCAGCTGATACATGGTGTGTTTTTAACACTGGAACCCATGTTATGATATAATACAAAATATCTTATATAATTGTTTCCATCATTATCTCCTTTTTTCCTCTTCCAAATTTTCATGAAATTAGATAAAGCATCATGCTTTAAAATGTACTAAACATAATGTAATCAATTTTTGCAGTCAAATACCAGGACTTGTCAATATATGTAAAAATCCTAAATATGCAAATGCAAGCAATCAGACATGAATTACATTCAATGGATACTTGAATTCATTTTACTAAAACTTATTCTATGATCTGAACTGATATTCATGTGGTGATAGTTTCATTTCTATCATTTCTGTTGGGAAAGCATCAACATAATTTTTTTATTCTCCTCCATAACGCTATTTCGATATAAATGCATAACAATTTCTCATGTATATGCTTTGTGAACTTTTAAAATATTGGCAGAGAGACTTGGTTCTTTGTTCACACGACATACTTGCTTCAAGAAGGGATTATGTTGCTTTCTCAGTTCTTGTACAGAGTTCTTTCTTCCCACCTGGGGTCAGTTCAGAATCTGCTACCACTTCTATAAATAATAGATCTTACAGTGGAACAATCCAACGATCTGATGAAGTCACAGTGGATAGTACTGTTTCTGGCAAACGCACAATTAGGCGTTCGTTGCATAATAGAGATATAGATCGAAGCACCGAAGATAGTTCTACGTCTCAACTATCAACAAAGCGGAAATTAATTGATAGGGCCTCTTGTGTTGGCAAGCAACTTCCAAATAG